>NC_057720.1:53189286-53204061 GCF_004010195.1 Chiloscyllium plagiosum
TACACTCTCAGCTACATTCCCCCCAGCCCCACCTCCTCCCATTTATCTCACCACCCCCTCTGCTCACAGCCTCATTCCTGATAAAGGGCTTTTGCCTGAAACGTCAACTCTCTTGCTCCTCGGATGCTGCCTGACCTGCTGTGCTTTTCCAACACCACACTCTCAACTCTAATCTCCAGCATCTGCAGTCCTTACTTTCACCTGTCCCATTATTGAGGATGGGGGTTTTTGTGGAACCATTGTCTCCAGTGAGTTGTTTAATTGTCCATCACCGTTCCTGGCTGGATGTGGCAGAAGTGCTGAGTTTACATCTGATCTACTAGTATGGGGTGATTTGGCTTTGTTTCTTATGTAAGTAATCCTGTGTTGTAGCTTCACCAGATTGACACCTTTACTTTTCTTAGCTATGCCTGGTGCTGCTCCTGGCAGACCCTCCTTCACTCTTCATTGGACCAGGGTTGATCTCCTGCCTTGGTGAGCCATGAGTTGCCAACTGCTTTGGAGTACAATCTGCTGCTGCTGATAGCACACAATGCCTCCTGAATGCTGGTTCTTGAGTTGCCAGTCCTGTTTGAAGTCGACCCAAATAAATGTTTCTGGTCTTCCAGTTTCCGATGTTTCCAGTCATTCCCCAAAATCTGTCCAGCTTCTCATTTGTCAGCAAATAGAATATCTGACCATGAGTACTGCTTCCTTTCTGCATGGCATCAAGGGAATGCAGGTGTCGAGTCTCAGCCTCAATTTCTGTCTAATTTCCTCCACCCATACCTATGCCTCCAACAGTACTGGAGCACTGCTGGCCTTCTTTTGTGGATGTTGCACATCCTTTACTCCTCCACCATCCACTCCATCTCAGTCAGGCATCATTTAACCTTGTCCACCATAACCGCGTCTCTGCTGTGGAATCCTACTGACCAAGCCAAAATGTAACTTTGAATTTAAGCAAATTTAGGACACCCTAAAGATTATGAATCAGAGTTTTACATTTGAGTCAAGCCTTTGGTTCACGTGGTGGTTGAGGAATCCTTTGCCTGCCTCTCTCTTCTTCTTCCTTTAACGTCACCCCCTGCCACCCCCACCCACCATGAGGCCTGTCTCTGACAAAGACACCCTTCCTCCAGAGGGGTGCACTGGTGCTATACAGCTGCCCTCCGAGTGCACAGTCACTAACACCAAGAAGGACAAGGCCAGCAGATGAAAGAGAACAGCACCACCAACTAGCCAAACATCATCCTGACTTGGAATTATATTGCTGTTCCTTTATTGTCATTGGGTCAAAATCCTTGAACTCCCCATCAGAACTGTTTTTATATCTCACCCCCATAAATGGCAGCAGATCACTATCACGTTTAAAAGGGCACTAGAGATAGTGCTGGCCCAGCCAATAAGGTCCACATCCCATGAATAAATAAATTCTAACTTTATTGTAATTACTCAGTATTTTTTGTTCCAGTTTGTAGCAATCAGCTCTCCTGCTTTGTTTGTATATCACTGTTAATGTGGTAAAATATCTCAAGGAATTATACAGGATTGCTAGGAAATAAAATTTGACAGTAAGCCATGTATTTAAGTCAACCTTGTTCAAACAGATACATCTTAAGGGGCATTTTGAAGAAGGAGTAACAGATCATGAAGCACAACATCCTGGGGTTACTATTGACCAGAAATTGAACTGGACTAGCTTTATGAATACCCTGGCTACAAGGACAGTTGAGAAGCTAGGAATCCTGCAATAAATAACTCACCTTCTATCTCCCCAATGTTTATTCTCACATGTCAAAATTACGAAATGTGATGGAATACTGTCCTCTTGGCTAGATGAATGTATCTCCAATTACACTTTAAAACATTGATACTGTCCAGTCTAGAGTATTCTATTTGATTGGCACCCCAAAACCTGCTTCAACATTCCCTCCCTTCATCATCAACACACAGTGGCAGTATTGTGTACTATCTACAAGGTGCACTGTAATCACTTAGGCCTCCTTCGACAGTATCTTCCAAATGCATGACATTTAACACCAGGAAGGACAAGGGGAGCAGATGCAGGTTCCCCACTGCCCACTTCACATGAAGGAATAAAAAGAAAGTAGTTTTGGAATAGAATTCCAGAGCTCAAGATTTAGCTGAATGGTACAGCAATTAAACTTGTGGATGGGCGACATATCAGAATTAGAGGAGCACCGAATCTCCAGACTTGGTCAGGCCAGTAGGTGTTACGGAGCTGGGATGTGATGAAGCCAAAAAGGATTTGAAAACAGGGATGAGAATTTTAATATTGAAGTGTTGTCAGACAGGGAGCTTGTGCAGTTCAGTAAGTAAACAGATAATGGTAAATGGGTTATGGTGTGCCTTAGGAAATGGGAGTGTCAAATTTTCAATCTTATCCTTTCACCTGAGTTTCTCTGTACCAAGACAAAGCAAAATAATTAATTCTTACTGTATGCCCTTGATTTGAATAAATTTCTTGTCTAATGTTGTAACTAATTAAACCACTAGGGTAGAACTTCATTAGCCGTAGGATAATTCACAAGATTGAAAACATCAAGATGCCACAATGCTCCACCACAAGGCAGTCAGCAATGGAGCATAGTTGGCAGAAGAAGCTTTCTTACCTACAAGCAAGCAAAGTCCTTACCAATTGATATGGAAGATGCATTGATTGGAGCTAGTCTGGAGAATGGCCATTTTTTTATTGGCAAACCAAGATGAAGTGTTGAGTTATAATGGATGATGCACAAAATACTGGAGAAAATGATTGAAATCAAGTACTTGTTGCAGGATACCAAGTTTGATATATAAAAGGGTTCAGGAGAAAACATACTGATAGAAATAAGTTAAACTATAATTGTGAATTCTTTGAAAAGAATCACAGCATTTTTTGTATATTCATAGAAGGGCCAAATTTGCTCCTGGCTGTGATTCCAGAATGGGAATATATCAGTTGGTGACCTCTATCTATGACCCCAACAGGAGGGCAAAAGTAGTGACTTGGAAAAATTGATTGAAATCTTGTTTTACATTCTGCATCTTCCTGTGGTGTTAGTCTGATGTTAAATACATCTGGAGCTCTTTTAAAAAAAAACAAAATGAAATTGCATTCAAATGCATTGATTGTTCTCATTCACTTCACCTGACTATAAGTGCACTCCTATTTAAATCCATTCAAAATGATTCAAACACAGATTTAAACTGCATGAAATCTGGCATCAATGTCACAGTATTGCCAGCTCTTTTGAACCTCTGTGTCTCTGTTCCAAGATAATGTTGTAATGTTTCTGTTGAATGGCAAATAAAATTGCATAGCTGTTTGCATTTTCATAGAAAGCAACTAGAGTTCTGCTTTGAAAGGACTCGAATAGTAAATTCAGAAATATTCCCTGCAATGATTTTAGCTGGGGGTTTGGTCAATGTAGAAAGAGAGTTTTCATGAGCATATCATGTAATTATTGGAAGGCAATAGCTTTACTGAGGTACTAGGAACTGTTATTGATATGGCAGTTGTCCAGGGCAGGAAACAAATCATGAAAACAGTTAGTCTTTTTTGGCACAGGGTTTAAAGTGCAGCCTATGCATTTTGGCATCTTAATATGACCCAGGGATAAACATGTTTTATAATCTGGCAAAATATAATAATTTATTATATCCTAGAGTCAAATCCTGGAGCTCCCTTCCAGCACAGTGGGTGTCACTACACCCCAGTGAGACCAGCAGTTCGAGGCTCACCATCACCACCATCTCAGAGACAGTTAAGGACCAGCAGTACATACTGGCCTAGGCAGTAACATGCACATCCCCTGAGCAAAGAAAAGTAGTTAGAGAAGATAATATTTGGCTGATAATATTCAGCATGATTATACACTTCAATATTGGGTTGGAAGATAGTCCAGTGGAACTGTTAATGCTCATCATTAGTTTACAGTCAGAATTGAACATCTTGACTGGATGAATCCACAGTAATTTCTTGGAAGTTTGGTTGACATCTGATTCATAAATGTTTGCTTCAAGTACTAGTCCATTTGAGGAAAGTGAAATGCTGTTTTTTGCAATTGATTAAAGACAAAAAAACTGCAGATGCTGGAATCCAAATTAGACAGGCAAGAGGCTGGAAGAACACAGCAAGCCACGTAGCATCAAGAAGTGGAGAAGTCGATGTTCTTCAGGACTGGGGGTTGGTGTAGAGGGAGCTGAAGATAAAGGGGGTGGCTGGGACAGGATGGTGAGGTGGTGCTAGGTAAAGACAGGTAGCGGGTACAACCTGGTTGGTCAACGGGAGGAATGAATCCGGTTGATGGCAGGGAGGAGGGAGATGGGGAGGGTTGGGAAGAGAGTCAAGTGATGGGGGGGAGGTTATTTGAAATTGGAGAACTCAATGTTGAGTCATCCGGACTGTAGGCTGCCCAGGCAAAGGATGAGGTGTCGTTCCTCCAATTTGCGCTGTGGTTCATTTTGGCAATGGAGGAGGCCAAGGATGGTCATTTTGGAAAGGAAGTGTTTGGGGGAAATGAAATGGGTGGTGACTCAGAGGTCTGGTCAGTCCCTGCGAGCGTAGCTGCGATGCTCGGTGAGCTGTTCCCTATGATTGACAGTCCGTGGCCTGAATGTTGTTAATACTTTAACATGGTACTGGAGCAGTGGGGGAATTCTGACATTCCCTCAATGGATTTGTTCATATTTGCATCACATGCAAAACATGAAAATGTCAAGATTCAATTCCCAGTCTCCTTAGTCATTTATTGAAGCTGGAGTTAGCATTAGAGACATAACCTTCGTAGCCAGTCCTCCCATTCCTAATTGCCATCCAAGACTGGGTGAATACTTAACCAGCAGCTCATTTCTCATGTGAGTAACAGCAATGGATTATCTGGTGAGGATTTCAGATAGTCTATGGCCAACTGACTACAGTTTTAGCCATGTATTTATATGGCTGAGCAGTCTCTACACCCTAAAACATTGGGTCAGCATTTTTAAAAATGCAAATTGAAAACTGAGTGTAGTTGTGAGAGCCCTGATTACAATTTTAATCAACAAATTGATAGAGCATGCTTCTTACCTGCAGGTATTTGAGGAATTGATGGAGGCCTCGCAGGATGAGGAAAGTTTTTGTTCCTCTTTAAGATTTCTCTTGGATCCTGAAATGTGCAACTTTACTGCAGGCCTGTTTTTGTGTCCTCACTAGATTTTATCTCACATTCCGAATGGATCCCACTTGTTGGCTAGCTCATACATAAATGGACCAATTTTCCAGTGGTCTATCATAAAACAGATCAGAAACTCAAATGGCTATGGATGTTTTTAACTTTTAATTGCAAAGTGTCTTTTAAAAGAGGTTTGCTACAAATAATAAAAGACTGTGGATGCAAACTTAGTGCTGTCTGGCCAAATCTTGTGTTAGGGCACTTTCAAACCAAGAGAGAGACATAACAAAGAGAGATTGTGAGAGAATTGACTACCTCCCTTCTCTCAACAGAAAGCCATTTCTTGCAGACAATATTTTTTGTGTGTTTAGCTCTTTCAGGGAAATACAAAAAAAAGGTTTAAAACCTGGTCACTGTGTGTTAGTGGAAGAAGGTTTGCTAGTCAACTGAGGTATCCACGTTCAATAACCTGAGTTCAAGTGCTAGTGTACTGTGAAAGTCACAGTGGAAGAACTGTCCACGAGGTACCCCTGCATTGCAGATAAAAGGAGTCTCTTATGATGAGAGCTAGAAATCAACTAGCCAGCAAGCCAGTCCAAAAGAAATAGGACAATGGAAGGATTTTCTAACAGCAAAGCCAGGAATCCCAAAATTGATGAATCAATGATCAATGTTTCACATCTCTTCATGAACTTCCTATACAGACTGAGTCATATATTTATTAATTTTTATCTTTTCTGCACCCATTTCTTATTCCTAATCTGTGTGTGAGAGAGAGACAGAGAGTGAATATGTGTGTGTTGCATTATTTCCTTTTGCATTTAGTATCTAATAAACTCATGCCTGTTAATTTAGGAAAGTCGGGTTTTGTTGGCTATACAGTCAAAGAGATATATAGCGTGGAAAAAGACCCTTCGGTCCAACTCGTCCATGCCGACCAGATATCCTAAATTAATCTGGTCCATTTGCCAGAACTTGGCCCATGCATATATCTGTCCAGATGCCTTTTAAATGTTGTAATTACACCAGCCTCTACCACTTCCTCTGGTATTCATTCCATACATGCACTACCCTCTGTGTGAAAATTTTGCCCCTTACGTCCATTTTAAATCTTTCCCCTCTCACCCTAAACCTATGCCCTCTAGATCTGGATTCCCCCAACCCAGGGAAAAGACCTTGTCTATTTACCCTATCCATGCTCCTAATGATTTTATAAACCTCTCTAAGGTCGCCCCTCAGCCTCTGACACTCCAGGGAAAACATCCCTATAGCTGAAACCCTCCAACTCTGGCAACATTCTTGTAAATATCTAGTGAACCCTGGCAAGATTCACGACATCCTTCCTAGAGGAGGGAAACCAGAATTGCAGACAATATTCCAAAACTGGCCTAACCAATGTCCTGTACAGCCGCAACATGACCTCCCAACTCCTATACTCAATGCACTGACAAATAAAGTCAAGCCTACTTCACTATCCTATCTATCTGCGGCTCCACTTTCAAGGAGCTATGAACCTGCACTCCAAGGTCTCTCTGTTCAGCAACACTCCCCAGGACCCTACCATTAAGATTTAGAAGGCCTGCCCTGATTTGCCTTTCCAAAATGCAGGACCTCACATTTATCTAAATTAAACTCCACCTGCCACTCCTCGACCCATTGGCCTACCTGACCAAGATCCCGTTCTACTCTAGGGTAACTTTCTTCGCTGTCCACTACGCCTCCAATTTTGGTGTTATCTGCAAACTTACTGACTACAGTTCCGATGTTCACTTTTAAAACATAAATATACTTGATCTGGGAGAAAGGCATCCACCAGGCAGAGATCTATTTTAAATTAATCTTGTTCTGACCAACTGAGGGATGGGTAAATAAAGAAAGGGAACCAGTTCCACACCTTGGGAGTTTACCCAGTTGGGGTAATCCATCTGGAGCAATAATAAGCTGGGGATCTTCGGCCAACATCCAGTCATAATACTAACACTGTAAAGGAGCCACTAGCATTTTACTGATAAGCTTCAAATAAAGTCTGTGTCTGCAGTTGTCTGTGCTTCCTGAATGTGGCTTTAGGTAGGTGCAATACAAAGTAGCAAAATGTTCAAGCAATAGTGCAGAATTCTGAGGGATAAATTCCTTCATTGACTTTCAAACAATGCCATCATTTACACTAATTCATTTCTTAACATAGGTTATAAATGTAGTGAAGGGTTGATTGAGGAATTTTGCCAGTATAATAATTATATTAAGTGTAATTTATGTTTGGGTAGCCTGAATTTCTCTTTTTCTTGCACTGTTTCCCTCGTGTGTACTATTTGTGAGATAAAAATTTACAACATAATATGTAATTCCACCACTAAAGCTTGAATTTTATTACTGATCATTTAAATTGTTATTAGAATTTGTATTTCACACTTGGTAACAGATAATAAATACCGAATTTATTGCTCAGGATGGTTTGTAGTTTGAAATTGTGAATGCATCAGTATTTTTTATTTGAAAGTAATAATTCTCTGGAAAATATATTTCAATATTTGGAACGTCTGTTCACAGTAAGTGTAAATTGAAGCTATTTAAATAGCTCATTAAAGTTGCAGCATGGGAAATGACGGTTTTTCCATAATCAGACAGCTAAACTTTTTAACTCAAACCTTTGCTCTACAATCTCCTCTACACTCTATGGAAGGCAAAGAAAGAAATGCTTTCCCAGCCCATTGTTCAGTGGCCCCCCAGTGATCCATTCAAATTTCATTTGAGAAGCAGCTGATGAATTGGAAAAACTAATCAAAACTTTCAGGGCTGCTGAAACAGACACAGAATGTTTTGAACATTAAGTCCCAGGAGCCTCCTAATAAACATTAGTGGTTAAAATGATGGTTTGACAGTGTCCAAGCATATGATTTTCTAGTCAGAATTTTGTTCAAAACTCTCTCATACCAACTCTACACCGTACTGATTACTTGTTATTTGCTTCAGTGAAACAGAACAAGTTTACTATTGTATTTAAATTTGGGGCCAACAGTGCAATTACGTTCCTCCACATCCTTCCTGGAATTCCATATACAGTAGTCCCCTCTTACCCGCGGGGGATACGTTCCAAGACCTACTGCTGAAGCCCAAAACCACGGATAGGAGCAAACTCATTCAATTAAATGGGGAATTTACCATCCTGGCAGCTCCTGGTCCCTGGTTCTGGAAAGTTCCCTCTAATATGTTCGGGCCACAGTAAACCACGGGTAACTGAAACCGCAGAAAATTATTCCGCAGACATGGGGCTCTCCCTCTATATCAGAAGTAACATGATAGGCCAAAGCTGAGATGGTAGGACAGCAAACAGAAAACAACATTAGCGTAGTATGGGAAGTTTAGGTAATGGTGCTAGCTGGAAGAGGAGATGAAATGATGATAATTATAGCGTCATAGAGATGTACAGTACGGAAACAAACTCTTCGGTCCAACTCGTCCATGGCGACCAGATATCCCAACCCAATCCAGTCCCACCTACCAGCACCTGACCCATATCTCTCCAAATCTTTCCTATTCATATACCCATCCAAATGCCTTTTAAATGTTGCAATTGTACCAGCCTCCACCACTTCCTCTGACAGCTCATTCCATACATGTACCACCTTCTATGTGAAAAGGTTGCCCCTTAGGTCTTTTTTATATCTTTCCACTCTCATCCTAAACCTATGCCATCTAGTTCTGGAGTCTCTGACCCCAGGGAAAATACTTTGTCTGTTTATCCTATCTGATGTTCCAGGGAAAACAGCCCCAACCTGTTCAGCCTCTCTCTATAGCTCAAATCCTCCAACCCTGCAACATTCTTGTAAATATTTTCTGAACCCTTTCAAGTTTCACAACATCTTTCCGATAGGAAGGAGACAAGAATTGCACGCAATATTCCAACAGTGGCCTAACCAATGTCCTGTACAGCCACAACATGACCTCCCAACTCCTGTACTCAATACTCTGACCAATAAAAAAACATACCAAACACCTTCTTCACTATCTTCACTATCTACCTGTGACTCCACTTTCAAGGAGCTATGAACCTGCACTCCAAGATTTCTTTGTTCAGCAATACTCACTAGGACCTTACCATTAAGTGTATAAGTCCTGCTAAGATTTGCGTTCCCAAAATGCAGCTAAATTATGACTGTTGAATCAGATAGCGTAAGCCAATCTCCTATGGATGACTACACGTGAGTGACACACAGATAATTATAAATTATAGTTGGAGATATGAAAAGTATGAATATAAACAGAAATTAGATGAGGCCTGATTCCTACTGTGAACCCCATAGAATGTTAAAGCTTTACAGCACAGAAGGAGGGATCATGCAAAAAGGGATGACCAACTAAATCCCACATCCCAGTTTCTTTTTTTCCATGACCTTTATACATTATCCTCCACAATTCTTTGTCAAATTTCCTTTTAAAAGTTGTGAAGAGTCAAAGTTGTCACCTATTCAGCTTGTACACGCCAGATCTAAACAACCCTATATGTAAAAACAATTCAAACTTCCTCTTTAGCTCTTTTTAGCAATTATTTAAAATCTACAAATGACTACCCTCATTCCAGAGGAAACCAATTTTCTCTACTTTCTCTAACAATAGTCCTCATCTTGATTAATGTTGCCAATCAGTTTCTCCATAACCTTCTCAGCTTCTTCAATTACTGAAATTCCTTATTGTCCATACCTTCCTGGGAAACTCTCTCTGTCTGCTCTTCATTCTTGACATCCTTCCTAAGATATGACTGTGCAACCATGCTGCCACCAATGCCACTGTTAGTTACCATTGTGCTTATTCTGTCTGGGGAGAACTACCATCAACTGCTCCATGACCATCCTCCGACTAGAAATGGCATTGTTCATTGATGTTTGCACAGTGATCAGCACCATTCACAATTCCTCAGGTGCTAAAACATTCCTTGCCACATGCAGCAAGATGTGAATGACATGGAATCTTGGGCTGATTTTTGGCAAGTAATATGTGTTAACCAAGTGCTGTTTAATGATAATTTCCAACAAGAGAATGTCTGACCACCACCCCTTGACATTCAATGGCACTACTATTGCTGTATTACACAATATTAACATCCTGGGGAACCACCATTGATCAAAAATGTAACTGGACTAACCTTATGATTGTTTGACTATAAGCACAGCTCAGAGGTTGGGAATTCTGGAGCAAGGAATTCATCTCCTGACTCTCCAAAGCCTATCCACCTTTCATAATCTATACATCAGAGGTGTGATTGAATACCTTCCACCTACCCGGATGAGTGCCATTTCAATAAAATTCAACTATTTAGAACAAAGTAGCTTGTTTGATTGATAACCCACCTATCATCTTAAATATGCACTTCCTTAACCACTGACACCCAGGAGCAGCAATGTATACTATCTCTGAATTACACTGCAATAACTCACCAAGTCTCTTTCAAACAGTCATGATTTGGAGATGCCGGTGTTGGACTGGGGTGTACAAAGTTAAAAATCACACAACACCAGGGTATAGTCCAACAGGTTTAATTGGAAGCACGAGCTTTAGGAGCACTGCTCTGCCACCTGATGAAGGAGCGACGCTCCGAAAGCTAGTGCTTCCAATTAAACCTGTTGGACTATGACATGGTGTTGTGTGATTTTTAATCTTTCAAACAGCACCTTCCAAACATGTGACCTCACCACCTAGAAAGAGAAGGGCAAAAGATGCAAGAGAACCTGCAAGTTCCCCTCCAAGCCCCTGACTATCCTGTCAGATGGAGCAAAGATGATAGGAACAGTTCTGCTTAAAACAAGGTATAGGCACAAATACCATCTGTACTTAAGTTTAGAAATTCCAGTGTAACAAGGGGAAATATGTTTGTTTGATTCATTGTCTGAAATACCATTGTGCCAGATTGGTGTTCATTTGCTATTATTGTCAAGAATAATTTCTAATCTAATAAATATTGAAGCCCATTTATTGTGTTTACACAAAGGTTTTAAAATTTAATTTTGTTTTTTCACTTTTTATAAATTAGTGACCTGTTAAAATTGAATTATGCTGTCATGAGGGAGAATGAAAATTATGCAACTAAGCCTTGCATTAAGCACACTCAGGTCATGAGTATGCAATGAGGTTAGGATTCATTATTTGTGGGATTTTTGATTTATATTCTACTTAATAATATGATATTTTAGATAGTGATTGTCGATCATTGTCACAATGCCAGGAAAATGTAAGGATTTTGAGAGGTTACAATTATTCCTTTTGATATGTGTATCATTGCCAAAATAAAATTCTCATAAGATTTTTCATAATGTCAAAATAATTGGTGTGAGTATCTTCCACATCTTACAACAAAATACAAAATTGGCTTCATATGAAGTTCAACAAGGTCCACGTGTGTAAGTGTAATGACTTGAAGTTGGCAGCTCATATCAACCAGCAATATTCCAACAATCTTTAATTTTGTTGCCAGCAGAGACTCTTCAAAAATCAGCTCTTTCATGTATATGGAACATAATTGATTTTCATTATGGATCCACACAATAAATTTCCACACCTAATCAATAAAGGAAAGAAGAAGAAAAAATCACTTAAAAGCTGTTGTAAAAAGAAACCATTGATTATACTTGAAAAAAACTTTTGCTTGTGTTACAAGTGCACTTATGATGCTATATATTAATCTTAAAATTAGAAATACTTTTTTGCTTTTATTTGCTGACTTTCTTAATCTTCCAGTAAGATAGTTCTATAACACTTGTACTTGACAGAGGAGGGGGCACCAGGTACAAACTGGATGGAAATGCAGCCAGGCACATTTCCATTTAATGTTGCTTAGAAGGATCCAGATGCAACTTGCCATAATTACAAAAATTCTGCTCAGGATTGCTGTGCAATTCTTCTCCTTCTGAATGGAACCAACTGGCAAACAAATCAAGAAAACAATCCAGTTCCAGAGACCACAGGGTTCCTACAGGTTCAAGGAACAATTGAAAGACTTATACCTTTCAAAGCCCCACATGCAAGCTCTCAATTCAGTAAACAGCAAAAAGCTTTTCAAAATGTTATTGTTCTGTTCATGCAGAATGCCTGTCAGCTTATCCTGCACATCAGTGTCATTTGCTTGGGAGGCTGACTTGTTGCTTTTATCAAATTACAAAGCACCAAGTCTGCTTTCAGGATTCAGAGCCATTTATCAGGATGATGCACTGTGCACACTCAAGCATTCTTCCAAAAGGCAACTTCCAAGTCTACCACCTATACACCTCCCATCCAATAAAGGATGTTTGCAGGATTCATGTGAACATGAATACAAGCAAACGAATTTGAAGCAAGAGTAAGCCAGTCAGCTATTGCGCCTACTCTGCCATTTAAAATGACCATGGCTAATATGGTTGTGGCCTCAACTAAACTTTCCTGTCTCACCCTAATATACCTTCTATCCTTTTTAGTCTAAAAATGGCCCTCTACCTTAAAAGATATTCAATGAATCAGCCTCTAACAAGATACTAAAAATGTAGTTGATAAGTTATAGTCATAGAGATGTACAACTTGGAAACAGACCCTTCAGTCCAACCTGTCCATGGCGACCAGATATCCCAACCCAATCCAGTCCCACCTACCAGCACCTGACCCATATCCCTCCAAACCTTTCCTATTCATATACCCATCCAAATGCCTTTTAAATGTTGAAATTGTACCAGCCTCCACCACTTCCTCTGACAGCTCATTCCATACATGTACCACCTTCTGTGTGAAAAAGTTGCCCCTTCGGTCTCTTAGGTCTCTGAATCCTGAAAGCAGACTTGGTGCTTTGTAATTTGATAAAAGCAACAAGTCAGCCTCCCAAGCAAATGACATTGATGTGCAGGATAAGCTGACAGGCATTCTGCATGAACAGAACAATAACATTTTGAAAAGCTTTCCACTCTCATCCTAAACCTATGCCCTCTAGTTCTGGACTCCACCACGCCAGGGAAAAGACCTTGTCTCTTTGTCCTTTCTATGCCCCTCGTGATTTATAAACCTTTGTAAGGTCACCCCTCAGCCGCTGACGCTCCAGAGAAAACAGCCCCAACCTGTTCAGCCTCTCCTTATAGCTCAAATCCTCCAACCCTGGTAACATCCTTGTAAATCTTTTCTGAACCCTTTCAAGTTTCACAAAATTTTGCCGATAGGAAAGAGACAAGAATTACACACAATATTCCAATAGTGGCCTAACCAATGACCTGTACAGCTGCAACACGACCTCCCAACTCCTGTACTCAATACTCTGACCAATAAAGGAAAGCATACAAAACGCCTTCTTCACTATCCTATCTACCTGCGACTCAACTTTCAAGGAGCTATGAACCTACACTCCAAGGTCTCTTTGTTCAGCAACACTTGATGTTAATTTTTCAAAATTCCCTAATTCAGGAATTGTGGTGGACATTTAAACAGCCAACAGGAGGAGGAGGAGGATCTGTAAATATCCCCATCCTCTGTGACTGGAGAGTCCAGCACATCAGTGCGAAAGACAAGGCTGATGTGTTTGCCAGAAGTGCTGTCACGATAATTCATCTTGGGCTCCTCCTGAGGTCCCTCAGTGACACAGATGCCAGTCTTCAGTCAATTCAATTTAGTCCAAGAGATACTGGAAAGCATTGGATACTTCAAAGTCTGTCAGAGGAAGTGGTGGAGGCTGGTACAATTGCAACATTTAAAAGGCATTTGGATGGGTATATGAATAGGAAGGGTTTGGAGAGATATGGGTCAGGTGCTGGTAGGTGGGACTAGATTGGGTTGGGATATCTGGTCGCCATGGACAGGTTGGACCGAATGGTCTATTTCCATGCTGTACATCGCTATGACTATAACTTATCTACTACATTTTTAGTAACCTGTTAGAGGCAGATTCATTGAATATTTTTTAAGGTAGAGGGTCATTTTTAGACTAAAAAGGATAGAAACTAGAAGGACACAGACAACAGACACATGGGACTATCACCACCTGCAAGTTCCCTTCCAAATTTCTCCTTATTTACTCTATCAAAGCCGGTTGTGATTTTGCACTTTGCTATCAAATCTCAACTTCAACTTGTTTTAAGGAGCATAGCAATAGTTCCTCCAAATTTTTAAAATTCTTTCACAGTGTGTGGGAATCACTAGCTAGGCCAGTATTTATTGTTAATCTCTAACTGGCCTTGAGACGGTGGTCTAGATTATGGATTAGTGGTGCTGGAAGAGCACAGCAGTTCAGGCAGCAACCAAGGAGCTTCGAAATCGACATTTCGGGCAAAAGCCCTTCATCAGGAATAAAGGCAGTGAGCCTGAAGCGTGGAGAGATAAGCTAGAGGAGGGTGGGGGTGGGGAGAAAGTAGCATAGAGTACAATGGGTGAGTGGGGGTGGGGATGAAGGCGATAGGTCAGGGAGGAGAGGGTGGAGTGGATAGGTGGAAAAGGAGATAGGCAGGAACTGTAAAACCTGCGTCCACACCTCCTCCCTCACCTCTATCCAAAGCCCTAAAGGTGCCTTCCACATCCATCAAAGTTTTACTTGCACATCCACTAATATCATTTATTGTATCCGTTGCTCCCGATGCGGTCTCCTCTACATTGGGGAGACTGGGCGCCTCCTAGCAGAGCGCTTTAGGAAACATCTCCG
>NC_057720.1:53204279-53222393 GCF_004010195.1 Chiloscyllium plagiosum
CTGATGAAGGGCTTTTGCCCGAAACGTCGATTTCGCTGCTCCTTGGATGCTGCCTGAACTGCTGTGCTCTTCCAGCACCACTAATCCAGAATCTGGTTTCCAGCATCTGCAGTCATTGTTTTTACCTCGGTGGTCTCGTTTAGACTGGTGTTGGAAAAGCACAGCAGATCAAGCAACATCCAAGCAGCAGGAAAATCAACATTTTGGGCAAAAGCCCTTCATCAGGAATGAAGGCAGAGAGCCTCCAGGGTGGAGAGATAAATGGGAGGGGGTTGGGGCTGGGGAGAAGGTAGCCAAGAGTTTCAGGACATGGCTGAAGACATACAGGCTCTTCAACCATATCCTGAAACTCTTGGCAACCTTCTTCCCAGCCCCACCCCCCTCCCATTTATTTCTCCATCCTGGAGGCTCTCTGCCTTCATTCCTGATTAAGGGCTTTTGCCCAAAATGTTGATTTTCCTGCTGCTCGGATGCAGCCTGACCTGCTGTGCTTTTCCAGCACCAGTCTAATCTAGACTCAGATTTCCAGCATCTGCAGTACCCACTTCTGCCTTGAGACAGTGGTGGTGATCTGGATTCTTGAACTACTGCAGTTGATGTGAAGATATCAGTTAGGATAGGAGTAAGTCATTCAGCCCATATAGCCTGCTTTGGCATTGGTTGATTTGATTTTAAGATCATGCTTGATTTGATTGTGACCTCAAATCACATTCCTGTCAAGCCCAAATAATATTTGACTCCTATGTTTGTCAAGAACCTATCTACCTCTGCCTTAACTGTTCAAAGAGCATACACCCGAAAAGCATTCATAAGAGTCATGATCCTCTGGAAGAAATAAATTCTTCCACATTCCCATATTAAATGAGAAAACTCTTATTTGTAAGCTCCGCCACCTAATTGGATTGGCGGGGTTGGGTAGACTGGGATTGTTTTCCTTGTAGCAGATGAACCTGGGGGCGGGGGGTGTGGGGAACATGATTGAGATGATGGGTGCAAACATGGTATTACAGGAAGAAACTTTTCTCCCTTGTTGGTGGGATCAATGACCAGAGAGCATAAAGTTAAGGTAAGGGCAGGGAGTTTCAAGGAGATGGTAGGAAATGTTTTTTTCATCCAGTAGGTTGTGGGAATCTGGAACTCACTGTCTGTAAGGGTGGTAGAGGCAGAAACTCTTATAACAGTTAAGAAGTATTTAGATAGACACTTGTGATGCCACAGCATACAATGCTATGGGGCAAGCGCTGGAAAACAAGATTGAACCAGTTAGGTAATTGTTTTTGACTGGCACAGACTCAATGGTCGAAGGGCCTTTTTCTCTGCCTTAGACCTTTATGACTCTATAATTCTAACATCCCCCATGTGGTGAAACTTCGTTTCAGCATCTATTCTCTACTTATAATCATATATTTTCAGAAAGATCACCTCTCATTCTGCTAGCCTTCAGGTGATACATGCTCATTGTTCAAGATAATCCTCCATATCAGGTGTCGGTTGAATGAAACTTACTTGAACTTTTTCTAACACATTTACAGCATTTCTTAAATATGGACACTGAAACTGCGCACGGTATTCCAGACAAGCTGTCATCAACACTCAAGGCATGTTTTATTGCAGTTGCATACCTCTATATTCCATTCCCTTTTCCATAAACAACATTCCATTTACCTTACGGTGTGACTAAGATACACAGAGCCCTTTGCATCTCAAAGTTCAGCAATCTTCCTTTGTTTAAATATGCAGTTTTCTATTCCGTCTGCCAAAATGAACAAGGTCACATTTTTAATCATAATTTTCTATGTGTTTTCCCACTCATTTAACTTAACTGTATATAGTTTCAGAATCTCTTCTTCACAAGTTGTTTTGAACAAAGAACAAAGAAAATTTACAGCACAGGAACAGGCCCTTCAGCCCTCCAAGCCTGAGCCTGTTCAAATGTACTGTCTAAACCTGTCGGTCAATTCCTAAGCATCTGTATCCCTCTGCTCCCCACCGACTCATGCATCTGTCCAGATGCATCTTAAATGAATCTACCGTGCCTGCATCTACCGTGCCTGCTGGCAAGGCGTTCCAGACACCCACCACCCTCTGTGTGAAGTGCTTGCCACGTGTATCCCCCTTAAACTTTCCACCTCTCACCTTGAAAGCCTGACCTCTCGTTATTGAATTTCACCCTGGGAAAAAGCTTGTCTCTATCCATCCTGTCTATACCCTTCATGATTTTGTAAACCTCAATCAGGTCCCCCCTCAATCTCCTTTTTTCTAATGAAAATAAACCTAACCTACTCCACCTCTCTTCATAGCTAGCACCTTCCATACCAGGCCACATCCTTGTAAACCTTCTCTGCACCCTCTCCAAAGCATCCACATCCTTTTGGTAATGTGGCGACCAGAACTGTACACAGTATTCTAAATGTAGCCGAACTAATGTCTTGTACAATTTTAACATGACTTGCCAGCTCTTATACTCGATACCCCGTCCAATGAAGGCAAGCATACTATATGCCTTCTTGACCACTCTATCCACCTGTGCAGCAACCTTCAGGGTACAATGGACCTGCACTCCCAGATCTCTCTGCCCGTCAACTTTTCCCAAGGCTCTTTCGTTCATTGTATAATTCGCTCGAGAATTAGTCTTGCCTAAATGCATCACCTCACATTTGTCTGGATTGAAAATTATCTGCCACTTTTCTGCCCAACTCTCCAGTCTATCTATATCCTCCTGTATTCTCTGACAGTCCCTTATGCTTTTTACTACTCCACCAATCTTCATGTCATCTGCAAACTTGCTGATCATACCAACAGTGCCCTCTTCCAGATCATTTGTGTATATCACAAACAACAGTGGCCCCCAACACTGACCCCTGTGGAACACCACTGGTCACCTTTCTCCATTTCGAAAAATTTCCTTCAACTACTACTCCTGTCTCCTGTTGCTGAACCAGTTCTTTATCCACCTAGCTAGAACACCCTGCACACCATATGACTTCACTTTCTCCATTAGTCCACCATGGGGAACCTTATCAAATGCCTTACTAAAGTCCATGTATATGACATCAAAAGCCCTTCCTTCATCTATCAACTTGGTCACTTCCTTGAAGAACTCTATTAAGTTCGTAAGGCACGATCTCCCCCCCACAAAACCATGTTGCCTATCACTGATAAGGCCAATCTTTTCTTAATATAAATAGATTTTTTTCTTCAGTACCTTCTCCAGCAACTTTCCCACCACTGACGTCAGGCTCACTGGTCTGTAGTTACCCATAATATCCCTACTACCCTTCTTGTACAGGGGGACAACATGAGCAACTCTCCAGTCCTCCGGCACCTCACCTGTATTTAAGGATGCCACAAAGATATCTGTCAGGGCCCCAGCTATTTTCCCTCTCGCCTCCCTCAGCAACCAGGGATAGATCCCATTTGGTCCTGGGAATTTGTCCACCTTAATAACCTCTAGCCTACCCAACACATCTTCCCTACTTCTGTCAACGTGATCCAGACTAATCAAACTTGTATCTCTAATCTCAACATTCATCATGTTCCTCTCCTCAGTGAACACTGATGCAAAGTAATCATTCAGAATCTCACCCATTCTCTCCGGTTCGACACACAACCTTCCTTCATTATCCTTTAGTGGACCAAACCTTTCTCCAGTTACCCGCTTGCTTCTTATATAAGAATAAAATGCTTTGGGATTCTCCTTAATTCTGCTCGCTAAAGCTATTTCATGACCCCTTTTAGCCCGCTTGATTCCTAATTTAAGACTTGTCCTACTCTTCCAATATTCCTCTTGGGCCCATTCTGTTCTTAGCTGCCTAGACCTTACCTACGCTTCCCTTTTCCTCTTGGCTAGTCGTACAATTTCTCCTGTCATTCACGGTTCATGAATCTTGCCCTTCCTATCCTTTGCCTTCAACAGGACATGCCTATTCTGCACTATCTTTAACCTACCTTTGAAAGCCTCCCACATCTCAAATGTGGACTTCCCTTCAAATAGCTGTGTCCAATCCACATTTCCCAGCTCCTGCCTAATTTTGATATAATTGGCCTTGGCCCAGTTTAGTACTCTTCTCTTAGGACCAGTCTCTTCTTTATCTGCGATTATTCTAAAACTTACAGAATTGTAGTCACTGCTCCCAAAGAAATCCCCCACCGCAACTTCTACCACCTGTCCTGGTTCGTTCCCCTGTATCAGGTCCAATATGGCCCCTTTCCTCATCAGACTATTGACATACTGCTCTAGAAAATTCTTCTGGACGCTTCTTACAAATTCTACCCCATCCAGACCTCTGACGCTAAAATTTCCCATCATCAATACCCTATTGCCTCTACATCTTTCCATAATCTGTTTACCTATTTGTTCTTCTACCTCATGCTCACTGTTGGGAGGCCTGTAATACAGCCCCAACAATGTAACTGCAGCCTTCTTATTTCTCAACTCCACCCATAATGCCTCACTACCCAAGATCCCCATAGTGTGCTTCTTTAGCACAGCCATGATATTGTCTCTGACCAGCAATGCAACTCCACTCCCCCTTTTACTTCCCTCCCTGTCCTGTCTGAAGTGACTATATCCTAGAACATTTTGTTGCCAATCATCATGCCCTTTCCCAGACACCAATCAAAGCCCTAAGTTCATCTGCCTTGCTGTCTGTTTTTGTCCCACAAGCAAATTTAGCAACTATACATTTGGTCCCTAAATAAAAACTGAAAGAACTGTGGTTGCTGTAAATCAGAAATAAAAGAAAGTGCTGGTAAGACTCTGGCAGCATCTGTGGACAGAAATCAGAGTTAATGTTTCAGGTCTAGTGACCCTTCTTCAGAACTAACGGTAGCCAGGAAAATGTCAGTTTATATGCAGAAGATAGGGTATGGGGTGGGGGTAAGGAGTAAATGATAGATGCGGATGAGCCCAAAGAGAGAGAAGAACAGTTTGAGAAACAAAGGATTGGATAACAATCTGGCTAGGAGAGTGAATAGCTAATAATTGACACTATTAGTAGCTAACAATGGGTTGTGTGTAATAGCAGGCTATGTGTTAACAAGGCTTGGTGTGGGTTTAGGGTGGGGGTGTGGGTTTAGGGTGGGGACATGGGAGAGCTCAAACCTTAAACTTGTTAAACTGGATATTGAGTCCAAAAAGCTGCAGGGTCCCCAAGGGGAAAATGAGGTGTTATTCTTCCAGCTTGTGTTGAGCTTCGCTGGAAGACTGCAGCAAGCCTAACACAGAGATGTTAGCTAGGGAACAGGGTGGTTTGTTGAAGTGGCAGGCCACTGGAAGCTCAGGGTCTTTTCTGTAACAGAACATAGGTGTTCTGCAAAGCGGTCACCCAGTCTACATTTCATTTCCCAAGTGTAGAGGTAACCACATTATGAGCAGCGAATGCAGTAGACTAGATCCTGTGAGGGTAGGGGCTAGATTAGAGTGGTGCTGGAAAAACACAGCAGGTCAGGCAGCATCTGAGGAGCAGGAAAGTCGACATTTCAGGCAAAAGCCCTTCATCAGGAATAGAGGCAGAGTGCCTGCAGGATGGAGAGATAAATGAGAGAGGGGTGGGGGTGGGGAGAAAGTAGCATAGAGTACAATAGGTGAATGGGGGTGGGGATGAAGGTGATAGGTCAGAGAGGAGGGTGGATTGGATAGGTGGAAAGGAAGATAGACAGGTAGGATAGGTCATGGGGATGGTAGATTCTGTAAGGTACAGGTAAAGCACTGCTTCACCTGTAAGGTTTGTTTAGGCCCTTGGATACTGAGGAGGAAGGTGCCAGTAGGCTGTGGAGGTGTGGATGTTGGGAGTAGAGGAAGAGTGGACTAGGGTGTCCCAGAGGGAATGGTCCCTGTGGAAGGCTATCAAGAAAGGTAAGGGGAATATGTCTGGTGGTGGCATCTCGCTGGAGGTGGTGGACATGACAGCTAATGGTCCTCTGGTTGTGGATGCTGGTGGGATGGTAGGTAAGGACAAGGGGAACCCTAGTGTTGTTGGGATAGGGATAGGGAAGGATGAGAGCAAAGTGCAGGAGATGGGTCAGTCCCAGCTGAGGGTCCTGTCATCTACGGTGCTAGGGATTTCTTTGCTGAGGAAGAAGGTGCACATTTCAGAGGCTGCCTTGTCAAAGTTGGCATCATTGGAACAGATGCGATGGAAACAGAGTAGTTGAGAAAATGGAATTAAGTCTTTACAGGAAACAGGGTGTGATGATGTATAGGTAATTGTGGGAGTTATGGATTTATAGTGGATATTGGTGGTCAGTTTATCCCCAGAAATGGAAATGGAGAAGTCGAGGAAAGTAAGGGAGGTGTCAGAGATGGACTTGGTGAAAATGAGGGCGGGGTGGACATTGGAAGCAAAATCGATAAACTTTTCCAATTCCGGATGAGAGAGGGAAGTAGCACTGATGATATCATCGATATATTGGAGAAAGAGTTGTGGGTGGGGGTCAGAATAGGACTGGAAGAAGGAATGTTCCACATACCCCACAAAAGAGACAGTCAGAATTGGGGTCCATGCAAGTACTTACGGACACCTCTCTGACCTGAAGAAAATGAGAGGAGTTAAAAGAGAAGCTGTTCAGGGTGTGGATCAGCTCAGCCAAGCAGAGGAGGGTAGTGGTGGATGGGCATGGTTCAGGTCTTTGTTCCAGGAAGAAGCAGTGATCTCTGAGACCATCCTGGTGGGAGGATGGACATGTAAAGGGATTGCACATCCACAGTAAAGAGGAAGCAGCTGGAGACAGCAAACTAGAAATTCCGAAACTGGCCTAAGTGTCAGAGGAATCACGGATATAAATGGTCTGAGAATGGGCCAGGGGAGAAAAGCCCAAGTCAAGGTAGGAAGAGATGAGTTTTGTGGGGCAGGTGCAGGCTGAAACAATGGGTCTGCCCAGGTAGTCCTGTTTGTGGATTTGGGAAGGAGGTAGAAGTGAGCTGTGTGAGGTTGGGGGACTATCAGCTTGGACGCAGTGGGGGTGCGGAGGTCATCAGATGAAATGAGGTTAGTAACTGTGATGGGCACAATGGCCTGGTGTTCCATGGTGGTATCATGGACTGGAGGGATAGTGAGTACATGATAGGAGGCGAGGGAGGGGATGGAGTCAGAGGGACGTGAAGGGGAGGAAGTTTCCAGAGGGATGTGGATATCTCTAAGTTGCTACATTTTGTGTGCTTGTGAGGAAAACAAAAAAATTCTTGTTAGCACATCGAATGAGCTGGAGGATGAAGTGGAACTGTGGTGTGATGCAGCTCTGAGCCAACGTGATATAATGCTATTGGAGAGGGGTGTCAAGACTGCATATGATGATATGTCGCACTGAGTGTGGATCTCAGGATGTATCAAGAGCAGCTGTGTATGACATCTTGAACATTGTGGAAATGCCAATGATCCTGGCGTGGGGACCTTGCAGCCTTTTGGACTCAATATCAAGTTCAACAACTTTAGGGCTTGCGCTCTCCCATTTCCTTACCCCAACCCCGACACACCTGCCCTTGTTAGCACATAGTCTGCTGTTACACACAACCAAGTGTTAGCCACTAACAGTCCCTATTGATAGCTATTCAGCTTCCTAGCCAGATCGTTATCCACTCCTTTATCTGTCCAACTTTTCTTCTCTGTCTATCCCACCTATCGTTTACTGTTTACCCCTTCCCACCACCCTACTCCCTGCATATAAACCATGGCACAGTGGCTAGCACTGCTGCCTCACAGCGCCAGAGACCCGGGTTCAATTCTTGTCGAAGGCAACTGACTGTGTGGAGTTTGCACATTCTCACTGTGTCTGCGTGGGTTTCCTCTGGGTGTTCCAGTTTCCTCCCACAGTCCAAAAATGTGCAGGTTAGGTGAATTGGCCATGCTAAATTGCCCGTAGTGTTAGTTGAAGGGTAAAGGTAGGGGAATGGGTCTGGGTGGGTTGCTCTTCGGAGAGTCAGTGTGGACTTGTTGGGCCAAAGGGCCTGTTTCCACTCTGTAAGTAATCTAATCTAAACTGACATTTTCCTACCTACTATCAGTTCTTCGGAAGGTTTACTGAACCCAAAAATGTTAACTTTGATTTCTCCCCACAGATGCTGCCTGATCTGTTGAGCTTTTCCAGCAATTTCTCATTTTGTTATACATTTGATTCTTACATCCAACTCATTGATGTAAATTATAAATAATTGAAGCTCCAACATTGATCCAAGTGGCATACTTCCTGAGACTGCCAACTCAAAAATGGCTCATCATACCCACTTTGTTACCTATCCACCAACCAATCTCTGTCCATGCTAACATGCTATTCCCTATTTCATGAGCTCATATTTTGTGTATAAACTTTGTTTTGGTACTTTGATAAATGCTGTCTTAGGGATTTAAGTACAGTACTCCTACAATATTTTGTCTACAATACTTGTTACTTCCGCAAATAGTTCTAATAAATAAGTCACACATGATCTCTCTCTTTCACAAAACCATGTTGACTTTCTGATTGCATGAGGGTTTTACAAATGCCCTGTTGTAATTTGCTTAATAATAGATTCTTGTTCTTTTTTCCCATAAGACAGACGTTAAGCTAATTAGCCTGTAGTTCTGCCTCCCTTCTTGAATGGAAGGATATTTTGCTATTTTTCGATTTGATAGAACCTTTGTGAGGAATAAGAGAATGATCAGGGAGAAGGTAGGGCCGATCAAGGATAACAGAAGGAACTTGTGTGTGGAGTCTGAGCAAATAGGGGAAGCCCTAAATGAGTTCTTTGCTTCCGTTTTCACCAAAGAAAGGGACCTTGTTGGGAATGAAAGTTTTGAGTAGCTAGGATACAGTCTTGACCAGATCAAGATTGATAAAGTTGATATGCTGGAAATTTTGGAAAACATTAAGATTGATAAGTCCCCAGGACCAGACCAGATTTATCCTAGGCTGCTCCGAAAAGCAAGAAAGGAGGTTGCTAAGCCGCTGGCGAGGATATTTGCCTCCTCACCCTCCACGGGAGTCGTACCGGAGGATTGGAAGCAGGCAAATGTTGTTCCTCTTTTCAAGAAGGGTAATAGAGAAATCCCTGACAATTACAGACCATGTAGTCTTACGTCTGTGGTCAGCAAAGTTTTGGAAAGAATTCTGAGGGATAGGATTTATGACTATTTGGCAAAGCATAGTGTAATTAAGGCAGTCAACATGGCATAGTGAGGGGCGGGTCATGACTCACAAATCTTATTGAGTCCTTTGAGGAGGTGACAAGACAGGTCAACAAAGGTCGAGCAGTGGATATGGAGTATGTGGACTTCAGCAAGGCATTTGATAAGTTTCTCCATGGTAGGCTCATTCATAAAGTCAGGAAGAATGGGATACAGGGAGATTTGGCTATCTGGATTCAGAATTGGCTGGCTGACAGAAGGCAGGGAGTGGTTATAAATGGAAAGTATTCTCACTGGAGGTCAGTGTTGAGTGGAGTCCTGAAGGGCTGTGTTCTTGGGCCTCTGCTCTTTGTAGTTTTTATAAATGACATGGATCCCTCAAAGTTGCCACCTAAGTGGATAGGGTTGTTAAGGAAGCATATGGTGTTTTGGCTTTCATTAACAGGGGGATCGAGATTGAGAGCCGCGAGGTTTTGCTACAGCTCTACAAGTCCCTGGTGAGATCACTCTTGGAATATTGTGTCCAGTTCTGAGCACCCTACTATAGGAAAGATACAGAGGCTTTGGAGAGGGTGCAAAGAAGGTTTACCAGGATGCTGCCTGATCTGGAGGACTTGCCTTATGAAGAAAGGTTGAATAAACTCGGACTTTTCTCTCTGGAGAGAAGGAGGAAGAGAGGAGACCTGATCGGGGTATATAAGATAATGAGTGGAATAGATAGAGTCAATAGCCAGAGACTTTCCCCCAGGGCAGGATTGACTGGTACGAGGAGTCATAGTTTGAAGATATTAGGAGGAAGGTATAAAGGAGACGTCAGAGGTAGGTTCTTTACACAGAAAGTTGTGAATGCATGGAATGCATTGCCAGCGTCATTAGGGACATTTAAGTGACTGCTGGACATGCACATGGATAGCAGTGAGTTGAGGGGTGCATAGGTTAAGTTATTATATTTTACATTAGGATTAAACCTCGGCACAACATCGTGGGCCAAAGGGCCTGTTCTGTGCTGTACTTTTTTATGTTCTAGTATGGAGGGAATTTTGGAAAATGAAATTCAATGCATCTATTACCTCAGCAGCCATTCCATTTTAGTACCATAGGATTAGGTCCATCAGGAACTGACAACTTGGAAGGTTTTAGCTTTAATCATTTTGGCAGGACCTTTCCCTAGTGATTGTAGTTTTCTTGCTCACTTTCACATTCGATTTGCAATTGGTTCTTAGCTGTTATCTGTATCCTCTTGAGCGAATACTGATGCACAATATCTGTCTAATTCATCTGCCTTTTTTTCATTATTAATTCTCACTCAAGGAAAGCATTGCTCCCTTGAATTATTCTTTTCCTTTGCAAATACCTACGGAATCGTTTACTACAAATTTCCATATTTGTGGCTAGTTTTCTCTCATTCCAGTATTCCATTTCTTATTAATCTTTTAGCCATTGTTTGCTGTTCTTTATATTCTGTTCAGAATTCTGTATCCAAACCCCAATATCATTTTTGCAGTATTGTGCTATTTCTTTCAATTTGATGCTATTTGTAACTTTCTTGATCGTGGATGGTAAAACCTTCCCTCAGAATCTTTCTTTCTGACTGGATTGTATTCGTAGTAGTGATGAGTAAGAACAATATGGATGCTACAGCAATCTCTTAAATTACCACACTCTTTCTCCATTCAGCTCATTGACTCACAGGGTGCAATCCTGTTGATACAGTGAAAGCCTTGTCAGCCAGTTGGAGAATCAGTGATAGACACATAATTACTTGTGAAAGGAGGGCTTCTTGAGGCCCATGCCACTAAGCCCATAGTGAGGACAAGACAACAGGACAGAGGTTCAGCTCAACATTAACTTTGGGGAGGCCATGACTGCTAGTGAAAGAGCAGCCCTGGAGTTCCAGGATAGTGGAGGACACAGGAGAATGGAAATTGGCAGAAAGCAAAATGGAAAGGTGAAGGGGGGGGGGGGGGGGTGGGGTGGGGGGGGGCAACAGTCACAAAGAAGAGGTGCAGAAGGTTTGGAAGCAAGGGAAGTGGGCTACTTCCCAGTGGGCACCAGATATCCAGTTCGTGGTTAAGGCACTGAGATCCTTCGATTTCTGAACCACCCGCACTAAAGAGAGACTGACAAGTGTCAGGGCTGCTTCCAGTAATATTTATCGAAACAACAGTGGACTGAACTTTGAAGTGATCCTTATGGGCCATTTAAGGGTCTTTGTTGGGTGCAAGCTTGGGAAGTCCAGCATGAAGCTAACTACACTTCTCTCACCACATCTGCCCACTCCAGCCCCAGCACAAAATCCTATTAGATACTCTAAAATGGTCAGCTGCTTCTCTTTAATGCAGCTGTTGGTTTTTGGCTTTTTAAAATTATCTTGGATGTCTCACATTTTATTGGATGCCTTCTGGAGTTTTCTATTGTAAATTTGAAATGTTGATACCTAAAAATAATCAAGAATGTTGGCAGACAGAAATTAAACCTATCATGATAACCATTTGCTGTTCAGATTCTCTGTTCAGATAATCATCTAGTTAGTTCCTGATATTCAGTTCCATTGTAGTTCCAATTATTGATATAAAATCAGTGAGCCTCTAAATATCCTGATGAGTTTTGGTATTTATTTTTGAAGGTATAAACCAAGAATGTTAGTTTCCAACCCAGTCAGAATTGTTTGCATTCATTAACTCCCTTACAGTGGTGCATGAACATGTTTACTGTACAGCACTACTGATGGGATTGGATCTGCTAAGTATTTCAGTGTTGTAAGGCAACTGCAACACACATCACTTCAATATATCCCCTTTGTAAGAATTCAGAAGGCTGCAAATCAATATGCTTTTCATCTCCCTTTCACGTTTGAGAATCAAATAGTTTTGTCTGTGTAATTCTATCATCTGAAGGACACTTTACAAAATCCCTGTATTAACGATTTTGGTTTGATCTTATGAAACTGACTATCATTTTTAACAGAATACTTGATATTTTAGTCATAGAATGCTTAAATTATAGGCTCTATTGTTTTCTTCTATGTAGCAATTTCTTACTAGTCAAGCAGCAAACTCAAGATAAAAATGTTTCATTGCAATACAGAGCAGTTTTAAAACAATAATATGGTAAGTTTCTTTGAAGTCAGAGCTAGGTGTAAGAATTAATTTTAGTGCTAACAAGCAACTTGAGTCATAAGGATACTTTTCAATGAAGTGTAATGAGCTCCCACCATATTTCTGTGGTGATAATAAACGAATTGAGCAACTGATTCCTAAGTATTAACTTTGTATCCTCTTTATCTACAGTACAGCATTCATATGTGGATCATGTGTTCCACAAGAATAAGGACAGTGGTTTAGCCATTGGTAACTGAAATGAGTGCTGATTAAAACAAAGATAATCAGTGAAGACAAATGCAATGTGTCAGACAGGGAGAGCTACTTGAATATGCAAAAAAGCTTTGTGAATGAAATACATTCTTGCGGTTCACTGATGATTATCCAGAGATAGAGAATTTGGAAAAGATTCAATATTTCTATGTAAGTAATTGACTAATGTATAATATGATGTGCTTACCTTGAGGATGATTGCAGGTCTGGGTATAAATCTGTATTGATAACAGTCTGGTTCTTTTAGCTGAAAAAACAAAGAAACCAAATTTACTTTCCCAACTTTCTTACATACCTACACATTGAATACCAAAAAAATTTCAAATGGAGGTTGGCAAACGTGGTGTCACTGTTTAAGAAGGGTGGTAAGGACAAGCCAGGGAACTATAGACCAGTGAGATGGATGTCGGTGGTGGGCAAGTTTAGATTACTTAAAGTGTGGAAACAGGCCCTTCGGTCCAACAAGTCCACACCGACCCACTGAAGTGCAACCCATACCCCTACATTTACCCGTTCACCTAACACTATGGGCAATTTAGCATGGCCAATTCACCTGACCTGCACATCTTTGGACTGTGGGAGGGAACCAGAAGCACCCGGAGGAAACCCACACAGACACGGGGAGAATGTGCAAACTCCACACAGTCAGTCGCCTGAGGCAGGAATTGAACCCAGGTCTCTGGCGCTGTGAGGTAGCAGTGCTAACCACTGTGCCATCATGCCGCCCATATTATTGGAGGGAATCCTGAGGGACAGGATATCCATGTATTTGGAAAGGCAAGGACTGATTAGGGATAGTCAACATGGCTTTGTGTGTGGGAAATCATGTCTCACAAATTTGATTGAGTTAGGATTGATGAGGACAGAGCAGTAGATGTGATCTACATGGACTTCAGTAAGGCCTTCGACAAGGTTCTCCATGGGAGACTGATTAGCAATGTTAGATCTCATGGAATACAGGGAGAACTAGCCATTTGGATACAGAACTGGCTCAAAGGTGGTGGTTGAGGGTTGTTTTTCAGACTGGAGGTGAACATAAGAGGTATAGTAAGTTTGCAGATGACACCAAAATTGGAAGTGTAGTGGACAGCAAAGAGGGTTACCTCAGATTATAACAAGACCTTGACAAGATGTGCCGATGGGCTGAGAAGTGGCAGATGGAGATTAATTCAGATAAATGCAAAGTGCTGCATTTTGGGAAAGCAAATCTTAGCAGGACTTATACACTTAATGGTAAGGTAATAGGGAGTGTTGCTGAACAAAGAGACCTCAGAGTGCAGGTTCACAGTTCCTTGAAAGTGGAGTCGCAGGTAGATAGGATAGTGAAGAAGGCGTTTGGTATGCTTTCTTTTATTGGTCAGAGTATTGAGTACAGGGTTGGGAGGTCATGTTGTGGCTGTACAGGACATTGGTTAGGCCACTGTTGGAATATTGCGTGCAATTCTGGTCTCCTTCCTATTGGAAAGATGTTGTGAAACTTGACAGTGTTCAGAAAAGATTTACAAGGATGTTGCCAGGGTTGGGAGACTTGAGCTATAGGGAGAGGTTGAACAGGCTGGGGCTGTTTTCCCTAAAGCGTCGGAAGCTGAGGTGTGATCTTATAGAGGTTTACAAAATTATGAGAGGCATAGATAGGGTAAATAGGCAAAGTCTGTTCCCTGGGGTCGGGGAGTCTAGAACTAGAGAGCATAGGTTTAAGGTGAGAGGGGAAAGATATAAAAGAGACCTAAGGGGCAACTTTTTCACGCAGAGGGTGGTACGTGCATGGAATGAGCTGCCAGAGGAAGTGGTGGAGGCTGGTACAATTGCAACATTTAAGAGGCATTTGGATGGGTATATGAATAGGAAAAGTTTGGACGGATATGGGCCAGGTGCTGGCAGGTGGGACTAGATTGGGTTGGGATATCTGGTTGGCATGGATGGTTGGACCAAAGGGTCTGTTTCCATGCTGTACATCTCTATGACTCTATGACTATGAGTCTAAGGTGACAAGGATAGAATTGTCACACCATTGCTGAAATCCTTTTATTCCATGGTATCAGGATGTTGTCTCAATATGGGCCTTCTCACCAAAGTTCAACAGCTCAAAGGCTAATTTAGAATCTTTGTGAAGCTTGGTTATTTATGAACTATTTTATGCCTTTTGACTGTATTTCAGAATTTATGTTAATGCTGATATGTGAGCTTCTTAAATAGAGTTGTAAATCATTGGTATGTTCACGTAAAAATAATGGCCTCAAATTTACCCATTTTAAATATATTAACAAATCTATTATAACAGCATATAAAGATTATTAAGCAGGTGTATGCTAATAAAATGCACAGTGCTATGTAGTCAATTATTTTGTTTTTCCCTTATGGTTTTCGGATTTTTGACTTAGTTTTGATAATCGACAAATTCTTGAACAAAGAAAATTAAATAATCAAGAACTGCTGAGCTTATATTAGAAAAACTATTCCAGTGATAAATTGCAGCCACTGAGAACTACAGACTGAGAGGTGAATAGTTATCAAAATGTGTTGCTGGAAAAGCGCAGCAGGTCAGGCAGCATCCAGGGAACAGGAGAATTGACGTTTCGGGCATAAGCCCTTCTTCAGGGCTTATGCCCATCTCCTGTTCCCTGGATGCTGCCTGACCTGCTGCGCTTTTCAAGCAACACATTTTCAGCTCTGATCTCCAGCATCTGCAGACCTCACTTTCTCCTCAGGTGAATAGTTATAACTAGCTGATGAAATGCTGCAAAAAAAAAGTTTTATATTTCTCTCATTTTCATACTTAATTATAGAGTCATAGAGAAGTACAGCACGGAAACAGACCCTTCGGTCCAACTCGTCCATGCCGACCAGATATCCAAACCTAATCTAATCCCATTTGCCAGCACCCGGCCCATATCCTTCCTATTCATATACCCATCCAGGTGCCTTTTAAATGTTGCAATTGTACCAGCCTCTACCACTTCCTCTGGCAGCTGATTCCATACATGCATCACCCTCTGCGTGAAAAAGTTGCCCCTTAGGTCCCTTTCAAATCTTTCCCCTCTCACCCTAAACTTATGCCCTCTAGTTCTTGACTCATCCACCCCAGGGAAAAACTTTGTCTATTTATCTTATCCATGCCCATCATGATTTTATAAACCTCTATAAGGTCACCCCCCAGCCTTTGACGCTCCAGGGAAAACAGCCCCAGCCTATTCAGCCTCCCCCTATAGCTTCAATCTGTCAACCCTGGCAACATCCTTATAAATCTTTTCTGAACCCTTTCAAGTTTCACAATCCTTCCGATAGGAAGGGGACCAAAATTGCCTGCAATATTCCAAAAGTGGCCTAACCAACATCCTGTACAACCGCATCATGACCTCCCAACTCCTGTACTCAGTACTCTGACCAATAAAAGAAAGCATATGCAATGCCTTCTTCACTATCCTGTCTACCTGTGACTCCACTTTCAAGGAGCTATGAACCTGAACTCCAAGGTCTCTTTGTTCAGCAACACTCCCTGGGATCTTATCATTAAGTGTATGAGTCCTGCAAAAATCTGCTTTCCCAAAATTGCATTTATCTAAATTAAACTCCATCTGCCACTTCTCAGCCCATTGGCCCACCTGATCAAGATCCTGTTGTAATCTGAGGTAACCTTCTTCACTGTCCACTACACCTCCAATTTTGGTGTCATCTGCAAACTTACTAACTGTACTTCCTATGTTCATATCCAAATCTTTCCACAATTCTGACAACTGATGTGCAAATAAAAAACCAAAGTTATGTTGCATGAAATAGAAATGTAAAGAAAAAAGAAAAACAATCAAGTGCTACAGCAACTCTTTGGTTACTCAAATGAGTTGGTAGAGAATCTAAAGTATCAAAACCTAAACTCATTGTTTAGCAAGGAACAAAACTTGCCTTACTGACAAAGTTTTAGAAGAGGAACAGTGTAAAAGCCTCAGCTGATTGCTGACCCCTTGGGCAAACAGTTAAGGCACTTACTACCCATTTGTAGATATTTTTAATCAACCTGTTCAGAGATGTTATGACGAACCCTGGAGCAGATAGCACTTGAAACTGGGTTTCCTGGCTAACTACCACTGTGCCATCAGAGTCCCTGCAGGCATTATATTCTGTACCATCAGTGGTAATTAGAAGCAATGTTAACCTAACCCGTTTATCAAGTACATTTAGATTTAGGTTTAATTGTCATGTGTACTTAAGTATACAGGTGCAGGATACAGTAAAAAGTGTATGTCACCATTCCTGGTGCCATCTTAGGTACAGAAGTACCCATGTACAAATGTGTATTGATGAGATTAGGTGCAGCACAAGTTTTACATCTCATTATACTTTGCATATGTATACCACTATACATTTGAAGAATGTTATGAATTTCCTGTTCAGCTGAAAATCTTCAAGGAAGGGAAATGAACTGTGAAAGATTCCATGGTCAATTCTTAGTTGAGTAAAATGTGTCACTTGTGATGAGAAAGACTCTGCACAGACATACACATTTTTGGCATTGAGAGATGAAAAACCTCTACTCAAACCCTTCATCCATTTTGTATGGAAACCTCCCCTGGGTTACTTTGTTAAGTGACCAAGTCTAAAGTTAGGCTTAAACAATATCCTATGTCATATTTTGCTCAGTTCACATGGTTTTAAGATGTGCAATTTCTGTGAAATTAATTGTGCCAGCATAAACCGAGCAAGCAGCTACTCAAAATCTGTGTCTGTCTCTGCATCAACAATTATGTTGATGCTATGTTGAGGTTATACAGGATATTGGTGAGGCCTCTTCTGGAGTACTGTGTGCTGTTCTGGTCACCCTGTTCTCACAAGGATATTATTAAACTGGAGAGGGTTCAGAAGAGATTTGCCAGGATATTGCCAGGGATGGAAGGTTTGAATTATGAGGAGAGGCTGGATAAGTTGGGAGTATTTTCATTTGTGCATTGGAGGTCAATGTGTGAACTTAAAGGGTTATATAAAATTATGGGGGGTATAGATAAAGTGAATGGCATGTTTCTTTTCCCAAGGGTGGGGGATTTCAAGACGAGCAGACATATTTTTAGGGTGAAAGGAGAAAGATTTTAAAAAGACATGAGGGGTAATGTTTTTTGCACAGAGAGTGGTTTGTGTGGAATGAACTTCCAGAGGAAATGGTGGATGTGGGTACAGTTACAATGACTAAAAGATGTTTGGGTAAGTACATGAGTAAGAAATGTTTGGAGGGATATCAGCCAAGCACAGGCAGGTGGGCCTAGTTTAGTTTGGGATTATGGTCTACATGGCCTGGTTGGACCGAAGAGTCTGTTTCCATGCTGCACGATTATGACCAGTTGGGTATTTATTTATCTTCGAGGAGAAAGTGAGGTCTGCAGATGCTGGAGATCAAAGTTGAAACTTTATTGCTGGAACAGCACAGCAGGTCAGGCAGCATCCAGGGAACAGGAGATTCAACGTTTCGGGCACAGGCCCTTCTTCAGGAATAAGCAGAGAGTGTTCAGCAGGAGAAGATAAAAGGTAGGAAGGAGGGACTTGGAGGAGGGGCGTTGGAAATGTGATAGGTGGAAAGAGGTCAAGGTGAGGGTGATAGGTCGGAGTAGGATGGAGGCGGAGAGGTCAAGAAGAAGACTACAGGTCAGGAAGGC
>NC_057720.1:53222775-53226725 GCF_004010195.1 Chiloscyllium plagiosum
ACAGCACAGCAGGTCAGGCAGCATCTAGGGAACAGAAGATTCGACGTTTCGGGCACATGCCCTTCTTCAGGAATGAGCAGAGAGTGTTCAGCAGGAGAAGATAAAAGGTAGGGAGGAGGGACTTGGAGGAGGGGAGTTGGAAGTGGAGGAGATGCGGTGGAGGGCACCGTCGACCACGTCGCCTTCCTGACCTGCAGTCTTCTTGTTGACCTCTCCGCCTCCATCCTACTCCGACCTATCACTCTCACCTTGACCTCTTTCCACCTATCACATTTCCAACGCCCCTCCTCCAAGTCCCTCCTCCCTACCTTTTATCTTCTCCTGCTGAACACTCTCTGCTCATTCCTGAAGAAGGGCCTGTGCCCGAAACGTCGAATCTCCTGTTCCCTGGATGCTGCCTGACCTGCTGTGCTGTTCCAGCAATAAAGTTTCAACTATTTATTTATCTGTACAACAGTAATTGTTTACTACTCCTGAGGCTTCTAGCATGCTATTTAACCAACTTAAATGTTAAAGAATTTGTTATCCACCTGCAGACCACCCAAATATTTACTCTTAAGTGTTAAAATAAAACAGCTACTGAAATCTTGGGTGAATCTTGGATGATTTCTCCTTCCTTACCTGCAAGCTTTGTAACCAATCTAACATCCAACCGAGTCTGGAATTGGACTGAAATCTTCCTAAACTGGCAGCTCAAGTATTGAAGTTCTACCTCTGACAGTGGTTGGAAATTGAAACCCTTAAACATCAGATTTGGCTCCCTACAATTCACAAAGCAATGTAGAAATATATTAGGTATAACAAAGACAGAAATTGCTGTAAAACTCTAGCAGCATCTATGGAGAGAAATCAGAGTTAACATTTCGGGTCCAGTGACTTTTCTTCAAATTTCCAGCATCAGAGTTCCTGTGGGTTTTTTTTAATATTTGGTGTAATTTTAATGTAACCTACCAATGGGAGACTGACAGGATTGGATGAAATGTCCCAGATTTACACTTTTCCAGAATTACTATCCATTGACCTTAACAGAAAGTAAAATCAGGTGATTCATTTAATTAGCATTGCAGCTGATCTTATCTATATCCAACAAGTGGGTGTGGTGAAAACTGGCTAATGAACTTTGTGAAAAGAAAATGTATAATTTGGAGCAAGTGTCAGCACTGTCTTGCTTCTCCTTCAGTCACCAAAGAAGAGTGATATTGGACACAGAATGTTAACGCTGCTGTATATCTCCAGCCTTTTCCTGTTTGTTTGTTCTTTATGTTTATTTCCTTCTCCAGCTGTCCATTACAGAAGCCAAGTTTAGAGAACGGGGGTAAGGTGTAGTAAGATGTGCAAATTCTGAGAATGTAACTGAGCCACCTCCAAGACAGCTGAAGACTTTTGTGCATCTGGAAGTTTTTGTATCCAGCGCAAAGCCATTGTGGCAGAAACAGTATGCACCCAACGAGGCCGTCAGGAAGTCTGAGGCGCTTGATAGTTCAAATCCCATTAACAGTTACCAATGCACATGAGCAGTAAGCAGTTACTCTGTTGCAGTTTGCCAGCCTGATCAAATATTTAATCAGGGGCTTCTGCACACATTTAACCTGACTTGGTGGGAAGGCAGTAAATGCAGGGAACAGAACCTAATTTTCTTACTTCATTTTTTATTTCATCAATCTGATTTGAATGGCAGTGCAAGATAACCATTTAAAGGACTGCTCCAAATTACTTTAAAGAACTAAAGAAAATGTACAACACATATCACTTCAACAGCTGTATGCTGGGGTATGTGCTCCACAGCTTCTGTGCCTCTTTCCACAATATATGGTGTCATCCTATAAGCATGTCAAGTTAGAAAATGGGGAGGAAAAAGCCACCAAATTTTCAGGTGAAAAATAGGTGGTTGCCAGTTGAAAATCATTCTCCCAGTTTTATCATAAATGAAAGCTGAAAATGTGTTGCTGGAACAGCGCAGCAGGTCAGGCAGCATCCAGGGAACAGGAGAATCGATGTTTAGGACATAAGCCCTTCTTCAGGCTTATGCCCGAAACGTCGATTCTCCTGTTCCCTGGATGCTGCCTGACCTGCTGCGCTTTTCCAGCAACACATTTTCAGCTCTGATCTCCAGCATCTGCCGACCTCATTTTCTCCTATAATAAATGAAAGGTGATATCAGATAAGTTAGCTAATGGAGGATAATGTACCATGAGACATCGGAGGGTTCTGTAGGAAATGGGGGCTACAGACGCAGGACATTATACAGCAAGATCTATGGAGAACTGATGGGCACTATCAGGCAATTGAATTTCCCTCTTCTGCTGAGAGTTATGGAAGACCCTGCCACCCTGTGAGGAGCCTCTTGGCTACATAGTTCCCCAGAAATGGACCTTCGATGAGATCAAAGCTGGTAATTGTGCATAGGCTGGTTTTACCCACTTTGTAACACACGTTGAACGTTGTGCTACGAGAGACAATGGGGTCAGAGTAGTTCTAAGTAGGCTTCCACCTTCCTGATACTGGTTTCCTCAATGAGGCAATGAGAGTCTGACAATAGAACATAGAATCCCCACAGCTCGGAAAGAGGCCATTTGGTCCGCTCTGACCTTCCAAAGAACATACTACCCAGACCCCTACCCTATCCCCAAAGCCCCCCATTTCCCATGGCTAATCTAGCTAACCTACACATCCCTGGACACTATGGGCAATTTAGCATGGCCAATCCACCTAACCTGCACATCTTTGATCTGTGAGGAAACCAGAGCACCCAGCAGAAACACACACAGTCATGGGGAGAATGTGCAAACTCCACACAGACAGTCGACTGAGTCAGGAATTGAACCTGGGTCCTTGGCACTGTGAGACAATAGTGCTAACTACTGTAGGAGAAAGTGAGGTCTGCAGATGCTGGAGATCAAAGTTGAAACTTTATTGCTGGAACAGCACAGCAGGTCAGGCAGCATGCAGGGAACAGGAGATTCGACGTTTCGGGCACAGGCCCTTCTTCAGGAATGAGCAGAGAGTGTTCAGCAGGAGAAGATAAAAGGTAGGGAGGAGGGACATGGAGGAGGGGCGTTGGAAATGTGATAGGTGGAAAGAGGTAAAGGTGAAGGTGATAGGTCGGAGTAGGGTGGAGGCGGAGAGGGCAAGAAGAAGACTGCAGGGCAGGAAGGCGGTGCCGGGCGGGAGGGATCCGGCTGAGACAAGGTGGGGGGAGGGGGGATGAAGAAACTGGTGAAGTCCAAGTTCATCCCCTGCGGTTGGAGGGCTCCCAGTCGGAAGATAAGACGCTCCTCCTCCGACCATCGGGTTGTTGTGGTTTGGCGGTGGATGAGTCCAATGACCTGCATATCCTCGGTGGAGTGGGAGGGGGAGTTGAAATGCTGTGCCACAGGTTGGTTGGGTTGGTTCGTCCGGGTGGCCCAGAAGTGCTCTCTGAATCGCTCCGCAAGTAGGCGGCCTGTCTCCCCAATATAGAGGAGGCCACACCGGCTGCAGCGGATGCAGTAGATAATGTGGGTGGAGGTGCAGGTGAATCTGTGGCGGATATGGAAGTTTCCTTTGGGGCCTTGGAGAGAAGTGAGGGGGGAGGTGTGGGCGCAAGTGTTGCACCTCCTGCGGGGGCAAGGGAAGGTGCCGGGAGTGGGGGTTGGGTCGGTGGGGGGTGTGGATCTGACAAGGGAGTCGCGGAGGGAGTGGTCTCTACGGAAAGCTGATAGAGGAGGGGAGGGAAATATATCCTTGGTGCTGGGGTCTGTCTTCCGCCGCCTTCGCCTCCGTGCCTTCTTCTTCAATCAAGACTCTCGCCCACCCTCTGACGACCCCTTCTCCCACCTCCAACACACCCCGTCCACCTGGACACCCCGTGCTGGCCTCCTACCTGCCCTCGACCTCTTCATAGCAAACTGCCGCCGCGATATTAACCGCTACCTGAACTCCCCCACCCCTCCCACCCACTCCAACCTCTC
>NC_057720.1:53228856-53241441 GCF_004010195.1 Chiloscyllium plagiosum
ATAGTTAGGTCAGGATCACGGTGAAGCAGACTGGGATCACATTTAATTAGGTCAGGATCACAGTGAACCAGACTGGGATCACGGATAGTTAGTCTCCTCCGACCTATCACCCTCACCTTGACCTCTTTCCACCTATCACATTTCCCACGCCCCTCCTCCAAGTCCCTCCTCCCTACCTTTTATCTTCTCCTGCTGAACACTCTCTGCTCATTCCTGAAGAAGGGTCTGTGCCCGAAACGTCGAATCTCCTGTTCCCTGGATGCTGCCTGACCTGCTGTGCTGTTCCAGCAATAAAGTTTCAACTGCTAACTACTGTACCACTGTGCCGCCCAACTACGAAGGCTTCCTCTAGAGGCTGCAAGAAAACAATGCAAGCTTTACTAATGGAGCTTCCTGTATGGTAACTGCCACACCCACTGCTAGTTGAATACTAGTACAGGCTGGAAGAGACAACCAAAGGGCCTCAGTTGGTGGTGGGACAGGAATGTCATCCACAAATCTTACTCATGGCAGAGGTGGGAAGGTAATGGGGTTGGACCCGCACCCTTCTTCCGAAGTATATGCCCCACCCGCCTTCAAATCTTTTTGTAAGATGGCATTTAAGTTCTGCCCCTTGTGTGCTAGTAGACTGAAGAGTGACTGACATAATATACACTTCCAAATGAGAAAGTGAAATACTAAGGTAAAGCTAACCCATTAACCTAAAGCTTCAAACTGAAGATCAGAATTGTATCAAGAATCAGCAAAGTATTAATTTCTGGGAATCTTGTGGAGGGTTTCTCTCCATAAGCTCTAGTGAATTATCTCCCACATTTCTTGTTACTCAAATCAACAATTATGCATCATAGCTTTACAGTGTTAATGTTATCTTGTATTCATTAGCTGCTGGAACCTTCCAGGATTTCTTCTGCCAGCACCATAGTTTAATTCCTGATGAAGGGCTTTTGTCCGAAACGTTGATTTTCCTGCTGCCCGGATACTGCCTGACCTGCTGTGCTTTTCCAGCACCACTCTGATCTAAACTCTGGGTACCAGCATCTGCAGTCCTCACTTTTGCCTAGTTTAAGCCTAGCTAAGCACCTGATCAAATGCTGTCGGCTATGACTATCCCTTTACTGTATATATAGTGGGAGAGAAATGAAACAGAAAAGCTTCTGAGGGCATGTACATGGCATGGGTGAAATTAAAAGCCCGCATTCGTCAATGTATTGCCACTTTACATTGTCAGTTGCCCAATTGAGTGTCATTTTAACTGCAGCTACCCAATTTTAGCACCAAATGATGTTAAAGTCCTGTCTGATTGGCATGTTATTTTTTCCGTCATGCCCAGCATTGCCTGGCATCTTGTCAGAATTGAATGTGGTATCATCATGTAACAAGCAGTTATTAATGTTAACTTTATTAAATGACCAGAAATGTGAAGAAAAAGCAAACAAAAAAGCTACAGAGGCTTCTGGGAATAAACAGGGACTGCTTGCCTATTAGCCAACCAGAAATGATGACTTCATCCACATCAGAATTGGAAGTGGGTGTCAATTAAGTCCTGTTGTGGCTGACACTGTTGCACTCTGCCATGATGAAGGTGATGGTCCGCCTCCTCACTAGCCTCATACAACTGCTGTCACTCTGCAAAATAGGCTGCTGAGTCCATCACATCTGATTTTTACCTGCTGCAATTGGGCAGAGCACAGCATGGAAGGATTCTGCAACACATTCTGTCTGGACTATACAGCAAGGCCCTCCCACACCAATCCAAGCATCATCAGAAGACCTATTGTCCACTCCACCATGAGCCTGATGGAAAAATAGGCTGCACTCTATTTCTCTGCCTCAGTCAGAGGACTTCAAATTGGAGTAGTCAGGCATGGTTATAGAGGGTAGCCATTGTCTTTCAGTAGGAGACAGTGAGGTCTGCAGATGCTGGAGATCAGAGTTGAGAATGTGTTGCTGGAAAAGCACAGCAGGTCAGGCAGCATCCAAGGAGCAGGAAAATTGACGTTTCAGGCCAGAACTCTTCATCAGGCTTCTCGTATCCAACCTCGTAAGGCACCCATCCCTTAAAATGAAGCAAGAACCTGAGAGTTATCAAGGATATAGACACCATAGAAGCTTCCAGGATATTTGGCATAGACCTCCAGAGTGATCACAAATTACTTGTACATTGACAAAATGGATCCCTTTTTTCTTGACAAAAATACCCATGTCATGAAATGATGCACTTTGTGCAATGTGTGTACAGGCTGTAGAGTCATAGAGGTGTACAGCACGGAAACAGACCCTTCGGTCCAACTCGTCTATGTCGACCAGATATCCCAACACAATCTAGTCCCACTTGCCAGCACCTGGCCCATAACCCTTTAAACCCTTCCTATTCATATACCCATCCAGATATCTTCTAAATGTCATAATTGTACCAGCCTCTACCACTTCCTCTGGCAGCTCATTCCATACACGTACCACTCTCCGCATGAAAAAGTTGCTCCTTAGGTCCCTTCTAAATTCTTTCCCTCTCACCCTAAACCTATGCCCTCTAGTTCTGGACTCCACTACGCCAGGGAAAAGACCTTGTCTCTTTGTCCTTTCCATGCCCCTCGTGATTTATAAACCTTTGTAAGGTCACCCCTCAGCCTCTGACGCTCCAGGGAAAACAGCCCCAGCCTATTTAGCCTCTCCCTATAGCTCAAATCCTCCAACCCTGGCAACATCCTTGTAAATCTTTTCTGAACGCTTTCAATTTTCACAGTATCCTTCTGATAGGAGGGAGACCAGAATTGCACACAATATTCCAACAGTGGCCTAACCAACGTCCCGTACAGTGACAACATGACCTCCCAACTCCTATACTCAGTGCTCTGACCAACAAAGGAAAGCATACCAAACGTCTTCTTCATTATCCTATCTGGCTGTGACTCCACTTTCAAGGAACTCTGAACCTACATTCCAAGGTCTCTTTGTTCAGTAGCACTCCCCAGGACCTCACCATTAAGTAGACAAGTCCTGCTCTGATTTGCCTTTCCAAAATGCAGCACTTCATACATGCTATAATGTCCTGTACCTGGGGGAGGGAGCTATATTGCCAAATCCTTTAGCCCCAAGGCTGCTGCACTGACCTTGTCACAGGGAAACAAGATAAAATGGTGTGATCTGATGCAGGTTCCATCAGTGACAGTTTTTGTATGATTGTGAGAAATCTCACACAAGTCCCCCATCAATGCTTGGAAACAGCCATTTGCAGAAAAATGTATGCTGCTATCATCTTGATGGCCCCTGGGGTAGGCTGACCTCCCATTCCTTCAGATCACGACCAAATGATGACAGTGTCCCGGGACATTCTTATTTGGCAGTGACACTGCATCTTACTCATCTGGAGAAAATCAAAGGCGATACACTCTGGGCCTCTTGTACCACCTCCACATCCTGAGGAGAACTTCAGTTGTGACCTCTTCATGTGGAGGTAGTTTAGCAAGCAATGGAAGTTCGTTGTGGTCTTGGGCTTGCTGACCACTTTGCTTACCTCATTTTCGTTGTTCCCCATTGTGCAGTAGCCACATGATAAAACCTGTTATGTCTGGATCTATCGATGTTGGTTCTAATAACTTTATGTGCGGAATATCAGAATCAAACTAGCTCCTTAGTAAAGAATTGGCAGTTTCAGCACATACAAACAGCAGTTTAACATAAATCTCATGGATAACCGTGGAATGCTTCTGTGTGGACTTTTGATATAAGGTACTTTATTCCAAAGTGTGCAGCACCAGCCATGTTGTACTTGTTGAGATTGGTAGTTTAATGAGATTACTGAAACATTGTCACTCCCCACTCCAGCTTCTGCATCACCCAAGGAAAAACAGCATTGCTTATAACAACATGTCGGCAACTTCATTTGGTGCAAGATGTGAGGAAAACAGCTGCACGCCTTTGTGCAGTCTATCAGACGATGGTCTGTCTGTGGTTTGCGGCCTAAAGGTCACCTGTGGTTACTTACACTTGACAGAGCTGACCATGATCAATCTATAATGGCCAGTGATGTGGACAAGATGATTTGTGGCCAGGATTTGTACTGGACGTAGTCAGACAGTGTGTGCAGTTCTGCAGAATTTTACAAATACAGTTGCCTTCAGTCTGTACTGTACAATTGCCTGATAAATGCAATTACTCCTTGAAAGGTCTCATGTCACTTACAAGCAGAGCCCATGTCCTTAAACACACAAAAAAAAATGACTGTGACATTTTTCAGTGTGATGGCATCCATTCTTCACTCTTACTGCATATTCAAGATTTGGATGAGGATGGAACGTAATTTAGATTTAGATTACTTACAGTGTGGAAACAGACCCTTCGGCCCAACAAGTCCACAGCAACCCACCGAAGCACAACCCATCCCCCTACACCTAACACTACGGGCAATTTAACATGGCCAATTCACCTAACCTGTACATTTTTGGACTGTGGGAGGAAACCGGAGCAAACCCACGCAGACACTGGGAGAATGTGCAAACTCCACAAAGTCAGTCGCCTGAGGCGGGAATTGAACCTGGGTCTCTGGCGCTACGAGGCAGCAGTGCTAACCACTGAGCCACCCAATGTGGGTTGTGTATCACAGTGAGCTACAGGCTCAGCCTTTTAACCTTGAGCTTCTGCACATTTCCACCAAAACCTTTTATTTAAGTCTCCACCTCTGACTTTGCCCCCTGATTCCTAGGCCTACAACTTAGTACTATCAAGTACTGTGATTCACTATATCGCCCCACCATTGAAGCCAGGCTAGTGGCAACCATTTATGACACTCCCTCCTGTAGTGACCCATTCTCTCCAATGCTATGTTATCTCCCATATTGCTATATTGTATTGTCACCTTTCACAATTATTGTACCCACTGCATCCCATCACTCTGCCTCCAATCTCCCCAAAACAGCAGTGGCCACTGAGAACATTCAATCAATAGATCCCAGAATTGACTTTGGGCCACAAACTGGACTGATTTGGAGTGTCAGCCCTGACTGACAGGCCCCTGATTGATGAGTAACCAGGCCCCTGACTGATTGGTTACTAATCCTCAACTAGTTGCACTGGGACTGCTCAACTGAGCATGGTCCACTCCCTGGACTGTAATGATACAAAACTTATAATTCTTAACTCTCCAAGTGGCAGACTAATCATGTCCAAATCCCTGGGAGAACGTATGATGCAACTGACTGACTGTGGTGACACTCCCCCAAAGAGTATTCTGAGATGTTCAGAAATGTTGGCCATGATGGAGGCCTGTAGCAGCCACTAGACAACTGCTCAGGCTTTCTCAAGTCAGGAGTAGGTGCTGTATGTATATCGGGTGTGGTGAGATTAGGTAATAATGTTAAGGTATACAAATAGACCACTCACCAGTGAGATTGTGTCAGTTCACCATCAAAAACCTTCAATGAAAGCTTGACTTCTTCCGTTCAACATCGAGAATCCCATTGTTCCAATCTCGCTATTTTTTCCACTGACACATCGTTGACCACATTGATCGTGGACAGGAAAAAATTCTCTCCCTGTTTCTCTCTCCATAGATATAGCCAGATACACTAGATAGCTACAACATTGTCTGTTTTTATTTCAAATTTCCTACATCCACACTAGTTTAAGCAATTACGTAGTGACTGGCTTAATATCTGTAGTAAAAGAAGTTTTGAACCTCTAATCAAAGATGTTATTACTAAATATTTAGAGAATTAAAATTAGTTAGAGCTGCCAATACAGATTTCTGGAAGGAGGATTGTGTTTGACATCAGAATTCTTTGAAGAAGTGTCAGATGTAAAAGCTGGTGAACTGGAAAAGGTGTAGTGTGTGTGAACACCCAGAAAGCTTTTGACAAGGTCCCATACAGAATATTGTTGAAGAAGATCAAGAGGTATTGATATTGAATTAGGGAGACATTAGCAAATGGGAACAAAAACTAGTTAGAAGAGGTGGAACAGAGTTAAGAGCGATTTCAGAGCATGAGACTGATACAAACCTCGCAATAAATCTGTTCTGATTTAGAAGTTTTCTTTCCTCAATTTTAAAGAAAGACTATTTAAATATTCTACTTCTCTATGCTATTTTCATTAATATTTTCTCCCTTTCTCTCTCACCTTTATGATTTTAGGTTTACTTTTTAGTTTTATTTGTAATTAAGTTCATATTTTCCTTTTTAAATTCTTATCTAATTGCTCCTCCAGTTTCCAATGCTGTCCAGTGTAGGTCAGTCTTTGTTTTTGTTGTATTTGTTATTTGTTGTATTTGTTGAGGTCAGTGAAATTGACCTCTAGTGAAATAACAAGTCCAAAGACATTTTTTTTCAGCTGAACGAGGTTAGGAATCTGAGAAGGTATTTGGTTATCTCAACCATGAGAATAGGGCCAATCTTTTTGGATTGGAATACTAGCTGCTAGTGTCTCATTGGAATCCTGATTAATGTTTATTGGCTGCTTAGTCCAATAATTATTAGAATCAGCTAAAATATTAGTGTGAGAATAACCAGTAAATGTTATCTAATGGTCTCCCCTTTTGTTTTCCAGTTCCTCCAAAAATTTTTGACATCTCTACCAGTTCTGTCGTGAATGAATTCAGCAATATCACTCTATATTGTCTAGCAAGTGGAAAACCAGAGCCTACCATAACCTGGAAACATATATCCCCATCCGGTAAGAACAACTCTTAATAGATTAAGAGGTATTAAGTTAAAGTATCCTTTAATTAGGATCTGCTACCTTTTGAGATTTAATACTAAACATAACTAGACATAACAAGGAGACAATTATTTGTTTAGCATTATGGAACATCAAGTTATGTAGAGGCTGCTTGGGGAATGGAGAAATTGTTAATAAGATGCATTCTCCTTTTGCTCAGATCAACCATTCAGACTCCATTCTCTGCATGTTTAACACAATCTGTCAATCGTCAGAGAGTTAGCTATCCTTTGTTTAGTATTGCTGATGTGTTCCTAAAATATGGTGTGCCAAACAAAGATGTGCTGAACAGGAATCATTTTCCAATAAGAAATCATGTAATATGCGTGGGTTATGTCCCTGCCCAGTCAATTTAATTTTGAAAATAAATTTGGCTACAGTGAGCTTACTTGATCTAAAAAAGCTGTTACTAACTCTTAATTAACTTAACAATTCTTTCTACTCAGCACCTGCTCACTGCTTCTAGCCTCCCCGTTCCCTTCCTTCTCACAATCCTCCCACTCACTATTTCCTTCCCCAGCTGGATCCCACTTGCCATTTCTCCCTTGCGCACGTTCCTGGTTCCCTCTCTCTCACCCTTGCTGCACGTGGCTCAGACCCTCGTTAAGATTGAGGACGTGAGAGAGTGGTGACCATTGGGAGGGAGGGAGCAAGAGAACAAGGGCTAAGGTGTTGGTGGGAGACAACAGGAGGAGGGATAGTGGCCAGAAGCAGTAAGCAGGAAAATGCAGTGATGATATGTTTTAAAGACAGCATGTGTGGCTACAGCATCATTCCGGGCACAAGGATATTAACCTGCTTAAAACAAAAAAGGGAATTTCCTTGATTTACACACCATCCTAAATAGAAAATGTGCTATTAAAATCAATTAATTGGTGTTTGCAAAGCAAATTTATTGTTTTTATACAGTACTACAAAATAATTAATACTTAGATGTTACTTTAATCTGGGTGTATTTGCTTCATATTAGGGCAGTTACATGTAAAATGACAGTAATCTGGAAAAAAAAGGCACATTTAAAGGAAGTAGATGATAAAGATTGACCAGCATTCAAACTGAAATATTAATTGGACTAACAGAATTAGGGACTACCGTATATTACTTCCTAAAACTCTGCCTAAAGCTGAACAGATGGAATCTGGTGTCAGTCCTCTGCACAGCTCAATCGTAACTTCCTCCTATTTTGTATGACAATCCTCTTGCGATAAAGGTCAATACTCCATTTGTCTTTTTGATTTGTTTTCATACGTCTTCAGTAGCTGTGGAGATTTGTGTGTGTGGAAACCCAAATCCTTTTGCTCCTCCACAGGTCCTATCTCATCTCTTACCAAGCAGAAAATTCCAATTTTCTTTCTCAGAATCTCTGTGGTTGTTCTTGTGATTTCCCACATTGAATTCCATCTACCACAGTTTTGTTCACTTTTATTTTATAGTTTCCAGCACCTGTCCACACAGTTTTCTGAGTCTTCTAATTTTGGTAGGGTTTTTTTTGCAGAAATTGGTGTTAAAATGCTGCAGGATTCTAGAGGTCCTGTTTAAGCAGAATTTATATAATACTACACAATTCCTTTAGAATTATTCACTCATTTTTCAGTCACCATTTTTATGTAATGTTCCAGGTGACTTGGAGATTGACAGATTTTAATCAGTAAAAGTATAAGGAGATACGAGAAACAAGTAAGCAAATTAATTTGAGGCACAGATCAGCAATGATCTAACTGAATCCAGGCTCAAAGAGATGTAAGTCCTAAGTCCTGGTGTTATGAGACATAAGACATAGGAGCAGAAATTAGGCCATTAGGCCTATTGAGGCTGCTCCACCATTCAATCATGCCTGACAACTTTCTCAAATCCATTATCCCCATAACCTTTGATCCCCTTGACAATCTATCTGTCTCTGTCTTACATATGCTCAATGACCTGGCCACCACAGCTTTCTGTGGAAATGAATTCCATAGATTCACCTCTCTGGCTGAAGAACTTTCTCCTCATCTCTGTCGTAAAGGGTCTTTACTTTACACAAAGGCTGTGACCTTGGTTCCTAGTCTCTCCTAATAGAAACATCTTCCCAATGTCCATTCTATCCAGGCCGCTGAGTATTGTTTAAATTTCAATTAGATCCCTCCTCTTCCTTCTAAACTCCATTGAGTATAGGCCCAGAATCCTCAAATTTTCTTCATATGTTAAGCCTTTCATTCCTGGGAGCATTCTCGTGAACCTCCTCTGGTCTGCCTCCAAAACCAGTACATTCTTCCTGAGATATGGGGACCAAAATTGCTCCCAATACTCTAAAGATGAGGGCCTTATAAAGCCTCAAGTACATCCCTGCTTTCTTATTCTAGTCCTCTCAAAATAAATGCCAACATTGTATTGGCTTTCCTAATTACTGACTCAACCTGCAAGTTTGCCTTAAGAGAAGCCTGGACTAGGACTCCCAAGTACCATTGCCTTCAGATTTCTGAATTTTCTTCCCATTTAGAAAATAGTCCATGCCTGTATTCTTCCTACCAAAGTACATGACCTCATACGTGACCATGTTGTGCTCCATCTGCCACTTCTTTGCTCACTCTCCTAACCCGCTCAAGTCCTTCTGCAGCCTCCCACTTCTGAAATACTACCTGTCCCTCCACCTATCTTTGCCTTGTTCCCAAAGTGAATGAACTAATCTTAGTTGGGACAAAAATTGGATTGCTGCAAGTGATTCTTTCCTTTAGGTCAGAAAAATGTGGCGCTGGAAAGGCATAGCAGGTCAAGCAGCAGCTGAGGAGCAGGAGAGTCGACGTTTCGGGTGAAAGCCCTTCATCTGAATGGAGAGGGAGAAGGGGGCTGAGAGGAAGGTGGGGTAGGGAGTGAGGTAGCTGGGAAGATAATAAGTAGATGCAGGTGGGGGGATAATGGTGATAGGTCGAAGGAGAGGGTGGAGCAGATAGGTGGGAAGTAAGATGGACAGGTTGGACAGTTCAAAAGGCAGTGCCGAGTTGGAGGGGTGGATCTGGGATGAGGTAGGAGGAGGGGAGATGAGGAAACTGGTGAAGTTGAAGTTGGTGCTGTGTGGTTGGAGGGTCCCAAGGCAGATGATGAGGCATTCTTCCTCCAGGCATTGGGTGGCTTGGATTTGGGGTGGAGGAGGCCCAGAACTTGCATGTCCTTGATGGAGTGGGAGGGGGAGTTGAAGTGGTCGGCCACAGGGTGGTGGGGTTGTTTGGTGTGTGTGTCCCAGCACCTTGTCTCCCCAATGTAGAAGAGACCACATTGAGAGCAACAGACACAGTAGATGAGGTGTTTGGATGTGCAGGGAAATTTCTGCCAGATGTGGAAGGATCCTTTGGGGTCTTGGATAGAGATGAGGGGGCAGTTGTGGGCACAGGTATACACCTCCTACAGTGGCAAGGGAAGGTGCCGGAAGAGAAGGGTAGGTTTGTTGGGGGGTTGCATGGACGTAACGATGGAGTTGTAGAGGGAATGGTCACTGCAGAATGCTGATAAGGGTGGGGAGAGAAATATATCTGTGATGATTGTAGGTGGCAGAAATAGCGGAGGATAATGCGCTGTATCCAGAGATTTGTGGGGTAGAACCCTCCTGGTCCTCACCTCCTACCCCACAAATGTATAATTGCAGCACATTATCCTCTGCCATTTTCTCCATCTCCAACCACACAGCATCAACGTCGACTTCACCAGTTTCCTTATCTCCCCTCCCTGATTTCATCCCAGATCCAACCCTCCAATTCGGCATCAACTCCTTGAACTCTCCTACCTGTCCACCTTCCTTACTCTCTATCTTCCCATCCTCCCCTTCAACCTATCACCATCACCTCCCACCTGCATCTACCTATCACCTTCCCAGCAAGCTCACCCCCACCACCAACCACCTATTTGTCTCTTAGCACCACCCCCACCCCACATTCCTGATGAATGGCTTATGGCCGAAACATCAATTCTCCTGCTCCTTTGATGCTGCCTGACCTACTGTGCTTTTCCAGCACCACACTTTTTGAATCTAATCTCCAGAATCTGCAATCTTCACTTTCTCCTATTCTTTCCCTTAAAACAGGACAAGGGAAACAAAACAGTTCTTGACCACTAGAAACGAGACCGCCTCATCAAATGATCCAGCATTAGAGAAAGTGCCTAAATGATTCACTCGATAGGTTCAAGGGATGAGGAATTTCAGTTATGTAGAAAGATTTGAGAATTTGGAACTCAGACTATTTTTCTCGAAGATTGAGAGGAGATTTGGTAAAAGCACTGAAAATCAAGAGAGACTTGATCAGGAGATAGGAAAATTGATGGAAGGATTGAGAACAATGGGTCACTGAATTATTGTGATTGGAAGGAGCAGCAATGGAGCCAAAAGAAAAAAAGCTTTTTACACAGCAAGTGGCTAAGATCTGGAATGTGCTGCCAGAGGGTATTGTAGGTTTAATTGAGGCATTCAGAAGGAATTAGATTATTATCTGAAATGGAAGAATGAACAAGGTTCCGTGGAGGACGGAATTATGGCAATAGGTGAATTGTTCATTCGGAAACCCAATGCAGACCCAACAGGCCAAGTAGCCTCCTTCTGTGCTGTAACAAATATGTGATTCAGTGTACTGTGAAAATTGATGGGAAAAGCATCCGGTTCAGATCTGATGCTCTGAATGATTAAATTGCTCCTTACTTACTGCCTGGGCTCACATGTGAAGATTGGCTTTTAAGGTGAGTGAGTCGAGGAAACCAGCTCAGAAAAAGTCAGTGTCTCTGTTTTAAAAAAGGAAAGAAAATTTATTCTGAACAAAGAAAAATTCCTCAAATGGGATCCGTCTGTCATCAAGCTGTTGGGAAATTGCTTACAATAGAATAATACGCCTGGAAAATTAAAAGCTGAGATACTGCCATCCATTTGAACCAAAATAAATTAACATTTCAGTTCAAGTCGCAAACAGAGTTATGTTGTATGCAATGCTCCCTCAAATGCCTTGCTGCATAAAGCTAAACATTCCTGGACAGACCAATCAAAGTTAGCCCCTTGAAGGCATCACCTGTGTGCAGCTGCACGAAATAAGTTAAAGAACTGACATGATTAAGTTAGATTTCCTACAGTGTGGAAACAGGCCCTTTTGGCCCAACAAGTCCACACTGACCCTCCGAAGAGTAACCCACCCAGACCCATTCCCCTCAGACTAATGTACCTAACACTACGGGCAATTTAACATGGCCAATTCACCTGCCCTGCACATCTTTGGACTGTGGGAGGAAACCACAGCACCCAGAGGCAACCCACACAGACACGGGGAGAATGTGCAAATTCCACACAGACAGTCGCCCAAGGGTGGAATCGAACCTGGGACCCTGGTGTTGTGAGGTAGCAGTGCTAGCCACTGAGCCACCGTGCCACCTGAACAGTTTGCCTGTGCTTGAAAAAAAATAAATTATCAAGTTTTCTTTGATGATATGAGTACATGAATGTTTATTAATTAATATTGTCAACAGTCATTTCTGGGGAGAAAGTGAGGTCAGCAGATGCTGGAGATCAGAGCTGAAAATGTGTTGCTGGAAAAGCGCAGCAGGTCAGGCCCTTCCTGAAGAAGGGCTTATGCTCGAAACGTCGATTCTCCTGTTCCCTGGATGCTGCCTGACCTGCTGCACTTTTCCAGCAACACATTTTCAGAACAGTCATTTCTGGGCCAATTACAGCATAAGGGTAAAAACAATGACTGCAGATGCTGGAAACCAGATTCTGGATTAGTGGTGCTGAAAGAGCACAGCAGTTCAGGCAGCATCCGAGGAGCAGTAAAATTGACGTTTCGGGCAAAAGCCCTTCATCAGGAATAAAGGCAGAGAGCCTGAAGCGTGGAGAGATAAGTGAGAGGAGGATGGGTGTGGGGAGAA
>NC_057720.1:53241583-53305848 GCF_004010195.1 Chiloscyllium plagiosum
CATCAATGTGGATTTCACCAGTTTCCTCATTTCCCCTCCGCCTACCTTATCCCAGTTCCAACCCTCCAGCTTAGCACCATCCTCATGACCTGTCCCACCTGTCAATCTTCTTTTCCATTTATCCACTCCACCCTCCTCCCTGAGCTATCACCTTCATCCCCTCCCCTACTCACCTATTGTACTCTACGCTATTTTCTCCCCACCCCCACCCTCCTCTCACTTATCTCTCCACCCTTCAGGCTCTCTGCCTGTATTCCTGATGAAGTGCTTTTGTCCGAAATGTCGATTTTACTGCTCCTCGGATGCTGCCTGAACTGCTGTGTTCTTCCAGCACCACTAATCCACAATTACAGCATAAAGCCAGTGGTTCCAACCTTTTCAGTATGAAGGCCCATTTCAATGAGACAAACCTCCATGGCACACCCACTTTTAGCTGAATTGATTGCTCATCAACATCACATTTACTGCACTTGCAATTACTTTGGTTTTGATCTTACTGGAGAGGTTTGCATACAACAAGCTAAAGAAGAATCAAATGTTTCAAATACATCACCTTCAATTGCAAACACAGACACATATTCAAAATCTGCTCAACTCAACTATTTGTAACTATGCAAAAGTGAGGACTGCAGATGCTGGAGAGTAGAAATGAGAGTGTGGTGCTGGAAAAGCAGAATCTGAAGGGCAGGAGAATTGATGTTTCAGGAAAAAGCCCTTCATCATGAATGAACCAAAGGGGGTGGTGAGATAAATGGAAGGTGGAATGGGGCTGGGGCAAGATTTCTAACTGTTCATGGACCTAAATCTGTTGCACACACTGCACTCAGTTTGGGGTCTGAATTTGACTGAAGGAATTTCTTATTTGTAACAATATTTTTGAAAATACCATTTTAATTAAATTATTGAACTGATACATAATTGAAATTAAATGGATTAAAGCAAAAATGTAGAGTAAATTGCAGTTTAGAGAGTTAATAGGAAACCTGGGCAGGCTGACATTCTTGTTGCTTTTCCTTTCGGTTTAGGTGTTTCATCAATGACTGAATTAGCGAAGGAATCATCTTTTTTGACAACAGCCTTATCCATTTCTCTTTAGATTGGGAAACAAATTAGATTTTGCAAAGAATTATGCTAATACTAGCTTTTTTTGTTTAACTATCAACAAAAAAAACCACAAGCGGTTGCTTGGTTTTTATGGTCACTAGTAAAAGCCGTCATGTCATCTTAATCTTACTCAATTTTGGTATTTAAAATATTCATGTTTTAGAATCGAAATACCAAATGATTAATTTTCACTAGCTTTGAGAGTTGTAATGTTGGATGGATAGAATTGTTGAAGATGAAACAATGCCTGTTTTACCTTGATTTTCATTCTGTTTGTACAAAATTTTGTTGTACGCTTAAGCAGTTCTTATGACACACCGGTGTGCTGCAGGATAAAACAACTAACAGAAGGTTATTCAGCCTGTGACAGTTGTTGCTTCATATTGTTGTCCATATACCTGTTAATCTTCTCCTTCAATACCTTTCTTTTTAAAATGCTTACCTTATCCTGTCTGAGGTGCTATTATTGTCTCAGCTTTAACAGCGTACTATTATCTAATTCACCTTCATATGAAAACTTACTTTAAATGCCCATTGATATTCTTTAATCCTAAATTTATTATCTCTTGTTACTAATTCATTTCACAATGAAAATAAGTTAACACTACAGTATTTATTCTCTAAAAAGTTTGAATGCTCTTTTAGACCCTCTTATCCTCTCTGCTCCAGTTAGTAAACATAGATAAGTTTCCTCATAATTGTACTCCTTCATTCCTGGTGTTATCCAAATAATGCAGCCATCTTTAACTGACTACTTAGGAGGCCAACAATGTAAATAATACTCCAGCAGTTTCCTAATCAGTGCATTGTATTAAGTCCTTTATTTCCTAGACAATTCATGACACATTAAACAAAGAAAATAATTTGGCTTTTTATAGTTTTATCCACATGTGCTAAGATATATTTAAATAGGCTTTACACTGTTAACTGAGGCATGAAGTTATTATCTAGTGCTTTAATCAATTCAACGCCCTACATTTCTACATTAGAACCATAACTCCATATAGCAGGATCTGATAGTGAACATGATGTTAAGTAAGCAAATATTTTAGGAAATTCTGTACTTGTCAATGATTTTATTAGAGCAATTTTTTCCTAAGCTGTAGCTATGCAATGATCAAAGACATAAATAGGTAATTTACAGTCCTTGCATTGAAAAAAACATTTCATTTGTAGGATATTTTAATATTCATTCTATTTATTCTACAGTGAGACAAATGTAAGGCAGCAATATATAGATTTCTACCTTTGTTTAAGTTTCTCTAATTAGCAAAAATTCCAAATGTCTAGGAGTCTTTTGCTGTTTTGAACAACTGTAGGAAAGTTTAAGATGCTGAAATTCAGGTTACATTGTGAAATGTTGGAGGTTTATTCCCCCATGAATAACATGCTTAACTGCTGTCAGTTTTATCATTGTTTAATGCCTCATCATGTCCCAACCGACTATTCTTAGTTTGCTCATATTATGATGGTGGAAAGTTAGCAGCCTTACACTCTCACATGCTTGCTTCCCAGAGAGGGAAAGAATGGAGAAGAAATCAAGAGATGTCAAAATTCAAACTCTTGTCAACCAGGTGGTTCAAAATGACTCAGCGGAAGTCAAAAAGTATGTGACTTAACTACCTTCTAAGCAGCCAAGATGGTGCAAGAGAGAAACTTAGAGATCGGGTTTACCTCAAAACAAATTAACAAAAGAGGGCGATGTCAGAGGATGCACTAACCTTTTCCAGAAATGCATATATCTTTCCCTGTATAAAGCTGACAATAATGCTATATCTTACATATTAAATCATTTGTTGTCAAGTGCTGTAAAGGTTTGATTGGCCTAGCTAAGGGGCAGAGAGGAATTCTTCAAAGGACTGCTCTATAAAGATACTGCTTTCACCACCACCACTATGCCGCTACCCCCACCCCCCCTCCCCACATACCCCCTTGACTGGAACTAATGTTATGCTAGCTCAAAAACCTTATTGTTGCATGAGGGTGAAGTCGGGAGGAATGTGCATGATGTTTCCCTGACTTTATGAGTTATGTTATTCTGCGAAGAGCACTTTGTGACCTGTATCTTCCACAAGCTTAAAAATGTGTTGCTGGAAAAGCGCAGCAGGTCAGGTAGCATCAGAGGAACAGGAGAATCGACATTTTGGGCATAGCCCTTCTTCAGGAATGGTTCTTCATTCCTAAAGAAGGGCTTATGCCCGAAACGTCGATTCTCCTGTTCCTTTGATGCTGCCTGACCTGCTGCGCTTTGCCAGCAACACATTTTTAAGCTCTGATCTCCAGCATCTGCAGTCCTCACTTTCTCCTATGTATCTTCCACAAATCAAGAAAAGAAATGAGAAAGTAACGAATTGGCAATTATTCAACATGTTTAGCCGGTAGATTCTTCCCTCCATTATAATGTCAGAAATGTTCACTGACTGTACAATGTTCAGCACCATTCACAATTCCTCAGTTATTAAAACAGTCCCTTTCCAAATGCATCAAGACTTGGACAATATCCAGGCTTGGGCTGACAAGTGATAAGTAGGATTTGCATCTCAAAGGGCCAGCAATGACTATCTCCAATGAGAGAGAATCTAACCATCTCCCCTTTAGATCCATTGGCACTATCATCACTGAATTCCCCATTATTAACATCCTGGACATTGACCAGAGACTGAACTGGTCTTCCTGTATAAATACTGTGCCCATGAGAGTAGGTCAGAGGCTAGGAATCCTTTGGTGAGTAACTCATCACCCAAATCTTCAAAGCACAATGTACAATCAGGAGTGTGATGAATAGTCCCACTTGCCTGGATGGGTGCAGCTCCAACAACATTCAAGAAACTTGACACCATTCAGGGCAAAGCAGCCAGATTGGCAACATATCCCAAACATTCACACCCTCCACCATTGACACACAGTAGCAGCATTGTATATTATCTACAGGATAGACTACAGAAATTTGTGAAGGCTCTTCAGATAGCACCTTTCAAACCCATGACTAGTATAATCTAAAAGGCAAGGGCAGCACCTACATGGGAACACCACTGACCTGCAAGTTGCTGTTCAAGTCACAGCATCGTAACTTGGAAATTTATTCTCATTCCTTCACTGTCGCTGGGTCAAAATCCTGGAACTGCCTCCCTAAACAGCATTATGGATCTACCGACACCAAATATACGTGGATTAAATAGGCAGCTCACCACTACATTTCCAGGGCAATTAGAAATGGGTAGTAAAATTAAAGTTGTAAGTTTCTGCACAAAAAATTGTTAGATGTTTCTGACAATGTAAAGAGGTTTTAATCATCGATGTGATGCAATTCTTCTTGTGCTTCAGAAGAAGAATGAGGAGGAGGACGGGATGGGCTGGTGAACATTGCATTGATTGCTTGAACCACATTCCTCCAAACTTCTAGAAGCTTATTTCTATTTGAGTTACCTTTGCTAAATGTCAAAGTGGCTATTGAAGAAAAATTGAATAATCTGTGTTAGTGAGCAAGGCGATTGCAATGAGATTTTATCTTGCTCTTGATGGACATGATAAAGACTGCCTGCTCATCTCTGTGATTGTGGCTCGCAGCCCTGTGCTCAAGGTACAATTGAATGGCTGCAGAGCCTGAAGGAAAGTCTATGTTTGCGCAGGACCAGGGCCAATTATAATCAGCCTGGAGTTTAGACATTATTGATTGTTGAGTAATGTGCTGTGCTCACAATGAGCAACATGTCAGATTGCCAGGGTTGTCTTAAAGGAGCAATGATTTCAGGTTTCAACAGGTGCTGGAATGGAATAGGACAGATTTTGTGAATAGCGGGAAAGTGGAGCAATGGAGCAGCAGGCCAGCAAGAGGGCTCCAAGATTCTGAGAATGTTGAGAAGCCTTTGGAGGAGGAGACGGAATGGAAGAGACGTGTCATCTCACTGTCGGGGACCAGCAGGCACTCCTAATGTATGCGATAAAATGCTGGAGGAACATGACAAACATGGCAGCATCTGTGGAGAAAGAAATAGAATTGAGATTTAGACTCTGATTTGAATTCAAAGCGTTAACTCTTCCTCTCTCCATAGATGTTTCCAGACCTACTGAGTTTCTCCAGCATTCTCTGTTTTTAACCATCCACTCTAATTTCACTTTGTAACTATCAGTCCATAGCTATATAAGTTATGCTGCTTCAACTGAACATCCAAGTAACTTTTTGCATGTTATGAAGGTTTATCACCTTTTCAGGTAGTGCATTTCAGATACCTGATACCTTGTGGGGGAGAAAAACCCTTCTCAGATCCCCTCTAAACCTCTTATGCCTTTAGCCTCAATCTTCATATCTGTCGATGAATATTTCTACCATTGGAAATAGGACTGCTCTCTCTACAGTCGTCATAATTTTATTCATTTAATTAGACACACAGAGGAACACACACATTCCAGAGATCTGAGGGCTTCTTGCCTTATTGGTTACACCTACATGTTGCTCAACTACCCAGGAACCAATCAGAATTGTCATTAGACTGTTGGCCTTTGGTATCCATAACCAATCACAATTCCACAAACCAATCAGCAATCTGGTGACAGCCAAAACTCACTTTGTATAGACATCCCCCATTTCCATGCAACAAGTTTCAGTCGCTTAATTTTCAAAAGTATAGTAATTTCTTCTCAGTCCTCTGTTATAAGACAGTCCTCTTCCCAGTATATTCCATAATCAAAAACAGAAAACATCAAAAAAATGAAATAAGAAGATACAGTCTTTGCAGTCAGAGGTAGATAAATTCTGGTTAGGCAATGGAATCAGAAGTTCATGGAATCCCTACAGTAAGGAAACAAGCCCTACGGCCCAGCAAGTCGACACCGACCCTCCGAAGAGTAACCCATCCAGACCCACCCCTACATTTAACCCTTGACTAATGCATCCAACTTACACATCCCTGAACACTGTGGACAATTTAGCATGGCCAATCCATCTAACCTGCACATCCTTGGATTGTGGGAGGAAACCCACACACATGGTGGCTCAGTGTTTAGCACTGCTGCCTCACAGCACTAGGGTCCCAGGTTTGATTCCAGCCTTGGGCGACCGTCTGTGTGGAGTTTGCACATTCTCCCTGAGTCTGCATGGGTTTCCTCCGGGTGCTCTGGTTTCCTCCCACAGTCACAAAGATGTGCAGGGCAGGTGAATTGGCCTTACTAAATTGCACATAGCGTTAGGTGCATTAGTCAGAGGGAAATGGATCTGGCTGGGTTACTCTTCGGAGGGCCGGTGTGGACTTGTTGGGCCGAAGGGCCTGTTTCCACACTGTAGGTAATCTAATCAGATGTATTGTTATATGTTTTACACGGAGAGAAAGTGTAAACTCCACATAGACAGTCACCTGAGGCTGGAATCAAACATAGGTCCCTGGCTCTGTGAGGCAGCAGTGCTAACTGCTGAACCACTGTGCCTCCCCAGTCAGTTGTCAGGGGTGAGTGAGAATGTGGAATTCAAAACACAAATTGATCAGCTTTTAACCTAATGATTAGTGTGACAGGCTTGAAACGCTAACTGGTCTACCTATGCTCCTAATTCAATTGTTCAGTATTTTTTTATTTCCCCTATTTGGGCCCTGAGTGTAAATCTGGTTGGAAATGTAATGCTTTGCATTTAATTCTCTAGAATTCTCTGTGAAACTTTGGAGTACAAAATATCAAATTCATCCCACCCCTCCAGCCCCACTTTTCCTCCACTTCACTCAGTTTTCAAGAATGCTGTAGTTCTATGAAATGCTTATGTCTAAAATAATAGAAGACAATATATAGTTGAACAGCTGATATAGGAGATATAGGAGAAAGTGAGGACGGCAGATGCTGGAGGTCAGAGTCGAGAGTGTGGTGCTGGAAAATCACGGCAGGTCAGGCAGCATCTGAGGAGCAGGAGAGTTGACATTTCGGGCATAAGCCATTCATCAGGAATGTTCGGTGTGGGGGTGGGTGGGGGATAAAGAGAACAGGCTGTGAGATAAATAGGAGGGTGGGAATGGGGGGAGGGATGGTATCTGGGAAGGTGATAGGTAAATGGAGGTGGGGGATATGTCGAGTGTACAGTATGTGGTTTTCCATTGGAGCGGAATTTCCTGAGTACCCATCTACTTTCGCCAGTAGTTCTGCAGTAACACCCCCAGAAGTGGTGTAAGCACCTTCACAGCATTTTGAGTTTCCATCAAACCAAGTTACAGAGGATTAACCATGGAAATTAATATCATAAATTTAAATACAAATAAATTGTAAAGGTAAGTGCTACTGTGAGGCCCACTGCATACTATATAGTAGCCCACTGCATACTATATTCCTCATTTCTACATCTTTCCAATCATCTGTTTTCATCTATATTAAAATCTTCCAGTTGTAAAAATTATCTGTCATCTTTTCTAAAATTGTCATTTCAGGGGTCGGGGAGTCCAGAACTAGAGGGCGTAGGTTTAGGGTGAAAGGGGGAAGATATGAAAGAGACCTAAGGGGCAACTTTTTCACACAGAGGGTGGGACATGTATGGAATGAGCTACCAGAGGATGTGGTGGCGGCTGGTACAATTTCATTTAAGAGGCATTTTGATGGGTATATGAATAGGAAGGGTTTGGAGGGATATGGGCTGGGTGCTGGCAGATGGGACTATATTGGGTTGGGATATCTGGTTGGCATGGACTTGTTGGACCGAAGGGTCTGTTTCCATGCTGTACATCTCTATGACTCTATGACTCTATATGTCATACTTATAAGGAACTGCCTTGATAAATTATTGTGCTATTGATGCACCTTTCCATTAGTGGAGAATTTGTGCTGGTGGAGTTCTTGTATTATAAACGTGGACAAAGAAATTGATAATGGAAATATAAAAATAAAGCAGGAATACAAGAATTTATAATGGGGAATTTCATCTCTCTGCCCTCATGCAATTATCTTCTGGTCTCATCTGAAAAAAATACTTAACTTATTCACGATTCCCCATGTGCAATGTTGTGGGAGGTTGACGAGTAATATATTAAAATCGTGATTTGTTTCTTGTTCATCACATCCTGGCAATGAATCATGCTCTAGCAGTGTTTACAGTGGCGGTGTTGTGGCAAGATGCCCAGATGCCCAAGACATTTTTTTCTACCATCTGCCTAAATTTGGTGAAAACATATGGTAAAAGGGAACTAATGCGTTGATTTTCATGTGTTATCTACTCGAGGTAATGTTTTTGTTCCTGTTATTCTGTTTGTCTGTAAACATCTCAAAAACGAATGCACAGATTTAAATGAACTTTTCCATTAGATCGGGTATGGTCCATGGAGGAACTGATTAACCTTTGACAAAAATACAAAGAAATTATCTACATGTGGGAAGAGGACAAATTGATATTTTGTAAAAAAAGACATTGTGAGTTGATGTATTTACAATGTTATGGGTTGTTTTAAAACATTGTAGATTGTCTGAACTGCTGGGGTAGAATTTGTCAGAGTTGTCAAAATTAATTCAAAGTTTTCAGAGCAAGTTATTGAATGTAGATTGGCAATGCAATGGAAGACCTTAAGAAAAGAATATACTTTTTCAGGTATCTATGTGTACACATCATCAATCGGGCAGGTAAAAATTCAAGAAAGAGTTAATGATTATAATAATCTTAAATTTCCATGGCTTGGTAGAGTTGTGTACTCCACTAGTTGTCTATGCTTTCTGCTGGCACATTCTTTGCTTCTTGGTAAATTGTGTCCTGACTAAAATTATTTACCATTAATTGTTTTACCACCTCACTCAGCTTCTTCCTTGGTGAAATTGAACACCATTGACCATCACGACAATGCTATATTTTCTTGGACATAGCTTGCAGCCTCCACCTGTTCTCCACAGTTGAGTTGTGTACCCTTTCAGAAGCACTCCCTTCCCTCCTCCCAAACCCTTCCATCCCAACTTATTTTTCACTGACTTATTTCTCATTCATTCCTGCACACAGCCTTTCTGCAGTTTCTGATTCTTCCGATCCTATTGGGGTTTCTCTGAATATGCCTGTCAGGTGGGACATTTACAGGTCACCTCTTCTTTCATGTGGTTACCATAATTCAAAAATACAATTGCTGATGAGCCCTCCTATCCATGTAAGGGCCTCTTTAGAGATGCCTAATTTTCACAGAAAGGGCATGCCAACTCACCCACACTCACTAACTGCTTGGGAAACCCAGAGGAAAGATGACAATTAGTTTGTCGTCGCAAAACACACCAGCCAGACACACAAATCAATGAATCACATTCCAGACTAGGGTCTAGCCAGTCAGTCTAGAAATAAAAATGAGAAGATCTACCCAAATTTTGTCAACTTACTTGAACACCTCCTGAAGAGTTATTATACTTCAACTAAAACAGGAAAAATATATAAAAATAATTATTAGTTATTGTAATGACCTTTGACCCCAAAGTAACATAGTAAGGGCAAATTGTAAATTCTTTAATGGTTTAGAGTCACAGAGATATACAGCACGGAAACAGACCCTTCAGTCCAACTTATCCATGCTGACCAGATATCCTAACCCAATCTAGTCACACCTGCCAGCACCGGCCCATATCCCTCCAAATCCTTCCTATTCATATACCCATCCAGATGTCTTTTAAATGTTGCAATTGTACCAGCCTCCACCACTTCCTCTCGTAGCTCATTCCTTACATGTATCACCCTCTGCATGGAAAAGTTGTCCCTTAGGTGTCTTTTATATCTTTCAACTCTCACTCTAAACCTATGCCCTCTCGTTCTGGAGTCCCCCACCCCAAGGAAGAGACTTTGTCTATTTATCCTATCCACACCCCTCATGATTTTCTAAACATCTATAAGCTCACCCCTCAGCCTTTAATGCTCCAGGGTATGCTTCATCAGGTGGTTGATGAAAGAGCGGCGTTCCGAAAGCTAGCGCTTCCAATTAAACCTGTTGGACTATGACCTGGTGTTGTGTGATTTTTAACTTTGTACACCAAGTCCAACACCGGTGTCTCCAAATCAGGTTTCACAACATCCTTCCCATAGGTAGGAGACTAGAATTCCAAAAGTGGCCTAACCAACGTCCTGTACAGCCGCAACATGACTTCCCAAGTCCTGTACTCAATACTCTGACCAATAAAAGAAAGCATACCAAATGTCTTCTTCACTAACATATCTACCTGCGACTCCACTTTCAAGGAGCTATGAACCTGCACTCCAAGGTCTCTTTGTTCAGCAACACTCCCTAGGACCTTACCATTAAGTGTATAAGTCCTGCTAAGATTTGCTTTCCCAAAATGCAGCACCTCGCATTTATCTAAATTAAACTCCATCTGCCACTTCTTAGCCCTTTGGCCCATCTGATCAAGATTCCATTGTAATCTGAGGTAACCTTCTTCACCTTCAATTTTAGTGTCATCTGCAAACTAACTGTACATCTTATGCTCACATCCAAATCATTTATGTAAATGATGAAAAGTGGTGGACCCAGCACCGATCCTTGTGGCATTCCACTGGTCACAGGCTTCCAGTCTGAAAAACAACCCTCCATTACTACCCTCTGTCTTCTATCTTTGAGCCAGTTCTGTATCCAAATAGCTAGTTCTCCCTGTATTCCGTGAGATCTAACCTTGCTAATCAGTCTCCCATGGGGAACCTTGTCGTACGCCTTACTGAAGGTCATATTGATCATGTCCACCGCTCTGCCTTCACCATCCTCTTCATTACTTCCTCAAAAACCTCAATCAAGTTTGTGGAATATGTGATTCATTTTGAGTGTATAAGAATGCAAAAAAAAAATTTGGAAGAGTTTGCATCAATTATAATTTTCATCGATAATTAACTAATCCATGTGACCGGCAACCCTTGACCTGGAAATAAAACCAACGGTAAAGAAGTTAAGAAAAATGTGTGTTAGCAGGTACGAAGTAGCGTTGCTAATATAAAGTAGGACTACAAGAGAGGAGCTGGAAGATAAAAATGATCAGTACACAGATTGAGGATTTGTCAAGAGTAAATCACTGTCAGATTAGCAGAAAGAGAAAGAGGAAGAGGAGTTCTTGGTGATAGTGTGAACTGGCTAAAATGGTTTAAATTCCTGATGAAGGGCTTTTGTCCGAAATGTCAATTTTCCTGCTCCTCAGATGCTGCTGGACCTGCTGTGCTTTTCCAGCAGCACTCTAACCTTGACTAAAAAAGTTTAAAACCTGGCAAGCTGTGTGAGTAGCTCAGAGACACTAAAGAACTGGGTGTTTTCTTGGAAGGGGCCAAATTGTGAACTGGCATGTAATCCATCTGTTAGAAGGGAAGTCTGGAGAGCTACACCAGCAAGACTGTTAAGACATTTTGTAAACTTCAAGCGAAAGCCATTGTCGATAGGATTTGTGACCTACCCCGTGTGAATAACAAGCTGCATATTTGGAACTATGCCCGTGATGCAATATCATACTTGTTGTTGTGTAGATGATACTTCACTTAAAGGTAGGACCACAAATTAACTGATTAAGGGTGTGGTAGAGGCAGATTCAATTGTGGCTTTTAAAAGGGAAGTTGATTATTTTCTGAAGAGAAGTAGTACTGGAGAGTTATGAGAAATGATTGAGAGTGGGAGGAGCTTGTTGCTCTTGCAGAGGGCTGGCATGATCCAGATGAGCTGGGGATCTCCTTCGGAATTATGACCATTCCATGATTCTGCTTACTGTGCTTCCATCTGTAAATAGTGTTTAATGTGAACTAACATGTAAACAATGTATTCTGTTTTTGGTTGTTAAGAAATTAATGGGAAACATACAAATTTACAGAAAATTTACTCAACTTCCATATCATGTTAATTATTCTAATTAAATCCTGTATTTAAGCACAAGAGAGAGCTGGCAGTGTTCCAATGATGATCAAAGCAGGAGATGCTACTTAGAGGAATCTCTCAGTGAACGGTGAAAAACTGTTATTGCATCAAAGTCAACAATGGCATTTACTTTGAAAGATCAGGAGCAAGTAAGACAGAATATGTTATTTGTTACTTACATAAATGATCTGGATGTGAATTTACGAGGCATAATTAATAAGTTTGTGGATGATACATGGGGAAGTGGGCTGAAGGTTGGCAAATACAATTCAATACAGATAGGTGGGAGGCGTTGCACTTTGGAAAGTCAAACCAAGGTAGGACTTATACAGTAAATGGTAAGGTCCTGAGGAGTGTTGTGGAACAGAGGGACCTAGGAGTACAAGTATGTAGCTCTTTGAAAGCAGCGTCACAGGTAGATAGGGTTGTGAAGAAGGCATTTAGCATGCTCTCCTTTACCGTTTGAAGCATTGAGTATAGGAGTTGGAATTTTATGTTACAGTTGTATAAGTCGTTGGTGAGGCTGTACTGAGAGTATTGTGTACAGTTTTAGTCACCCTGTTAGAGGAAATGATTTGGAGATGCCGGTGTTGGACTGGAGTGTACAAAGTTAAAAATCACACAACACCAGGTTATCGTCCAATTGGAAGCACACTAGCTTTCGGAGCGACACTCCTTCATCAGGTGGTAGTGGAGGGCTCAATCCTAACACAGAATTTATAGCAAAAATTCAGTGTGATGTAACTGAAATTATACATTGAAAAATTGATTGTCTGTTAAGCCTTAATCCATTGCAAAATATATGTGTACATGCACATATATATTTTGTGGGCTGAATTTGTATTTGCAGGGTTACATTGTACTTTGCTCAAAAACTGCATGAATTCATGTAAAACTCCATTATCTCACTTTTTAGATTAGAATCAATCTAAACATCATGGCATAGACAGAGAATACAGGGGGCCAACACCTTCAACATATTGTCTAGCTATCACCATTGTTAACAGCTAATCCAAGAATGCAACTTTTTTAAAAAAAGGTTTTGTGATTTACACATGAAAGTAGTGAAACTATCACTGTATTCTAACAGATGAAATGCTTAACAGACAATCAATTTTTCAATGTATAATTTCAGCTACATCACACTGAAAATTTTTGCTATAAATTCTGTGCGTTAGGATTGAGCCCTCCACTACCACCTGATGAAGGAGCGTCGCTCCGAAAGCTAGTGTGCTTCCAATTAAACCTGTTGGACTATAACCTGGTGTTGTGTGATTTTTAACTTTGTTAGAGGAAAGACATTGTTAAAATATAAGATGATTGCAATGATGTTACAAGGATGCTGACAGGACCAGTAAGCCTGAATTATAGGATGAGGTTGGCCAGGGTAGGACTTTATTCTTTGGAATGTAGGAGAATGTAGGAACCATGAGCGTCATAGATAGGATGAATGCATATAGTCTTTTCCCCAAGGATAGGGAATTGAAAACAAAAGGTTATAGGTTTAAGGTGAGAGGAGAAAGATTTAAGAAGGACCTGAGGGGCAAATTCTTCATGCAGAGAATGGTGCATATATGGAATAGGCGCAAGAGAATATGGTTGAGGAAGATACAACAGCAACATTTAGAAAACATTTGGATAGGTACATGGATGGGAAGGGTATAGAGGGATGTGGACCAAATGCTGAGTGGGCACCATGGTCAGCATGGACCAGTTTGGGCTGAAGGGCCTGTATCCATGCTATAATATTCTATGACTTTATGACTGTAATACTGTTGTAAGAATCACATTATCCATTGCAATATAGCACCATTGAAATAAGTGTATTCAAGAACCACAAGTGCTTCAACTTCAACTGAGATTCAGTACAAGAAATTCAAAATCATTTCACCTTTTTATTAGAAATGTGAACTGGGGACAACTTTCAGAATCCAGTCCATCTCCATAACCAGTCTTCCCTAAAAGTGTGCTGACTATTACCTTGGAGGTCAGCAGCATTTTGGTCAGCTAGTCATCTGCCTGATAAGGAGTTGTGTTTTTCTTATGAAAGTGCTTAAATGTTTAATTTATTTTTGAGGACTCATGTTTAAAGATTTTAAATTGTGATTCTAATGAAAGGCTTTGGAGGTGCCCAGACTTGTTTATTTGTTTCAAAAAAGACTGGAAAGACACACAAGCCCTACCAAGGTCTTAGAAGACTTTGTAAGAGAGATGTCAACCAACTCACCTGCTTGAGAAAACTCTAAATATTTAGAGTCCAGTGTGAGAGCTGGAAAATTGATGTAGCAAATCTTATAGAACATAGAACATTGCAGCGCAGTACAGACCCTTAGGCCCTCCATGTTGCACCAAACTGTAGAACCAATCTGAAGCCTTTCTATTCCATTTTCATCCAGATATTTATCCAATGACCATTTAAATCCCCTTAAAGTTGGCGAGTCTACTACTGTTGCAGACAACGCATTCCATGCTCCTACTACTCTCTGAGTAAAGAAACCACCTCTGATATCTGTCCTATATCTATCACCCCTCAGTTTAAAGCTATTTTCCCCCATGCTAGCCATCACCATCCGAGGAAAAAGGCTCTCACTGTTCATCCTACCATATCCTCGGATTATTTTATACATCTCAATTAAGTCACCTCTCAACTTTTTTCTCTCTAACAAAAATAGCCTCAAGTCCCTCAGCCTTTTCTCATAAGACTTTCCCTCCATATCAGACAACATCCTAGCAAATCTCCTCTGAACCCTTTCCAAACCTTCCATATTCTTCCTATAATGCGGTGACCAGAACTGTGCGCAATACTCTATAAAGTGTGGCTGCGCCAGAGTTTTGTGCAATTGTAGCATGACCTCGTGACTGCAAAACTCAATCCCTCTACCAAGAAAAGCTAACAAACCAAATGCTTTCTTAACAACTCTATCAATCTGCAACTTTCAGGGATCTATGTACATGTACACTGAGATCTCTCTGATCATCTACACTACCAAGAAATTTGCCATTAACCTGTTGCTCCATCCAAAGTGAATCACCTCACACTTTTCCACATTAAACTCCATTTGCCACCTCTCAGCCCAGCTCTGCATCTTATCTTTATCTGTCTGTAACCTGCAACATCCTTCAGCACAATCCATAACTCCTCCGACTTTAGTGTCATCCGCACATCTGCTAACCCATCCTTGTACGCCCTCATCTAGGTCATTTATAAAAATGACAAACAGCAGTGGGCCCAAATCAGATCCTTGCGGCACCCCACTAGTAACTAAACTCCAGGATGAATGTTTCCAATAAACCACCACCCTCTGTCTTCTTACAGCTAGCCAATTTTTGATCCAAACCACTAAATCACCCTCAATTCCATGCCTCTGTATTTTGTGCAATAGCCTACCATGGGGAACCTTATCAAATGCTTAACTTAAATCCATACACAACACATCAACTGCTTTACCCTCATCCACCTGTTTGGTCACCATCTCAAAGAACTGAATAAGGTTTGTAAGGCATGAACCTACCCTTCACAAAACCGTGTTGACAATCCTTAATCAACTTATTCCTCTCTAGATAAGTATAAATCCTATCTCTTATAACCTTTTCCAACACTTTACCTACAACTGAAGTAAGGGTCAGTGGTCTGTAATTCCCAGGGTTGTCTCTATTCCTCTTCTTAAATAAGGGAATAACATTTGCTATCTTCCAGTCTTCTGGCATGATTCCTGTAGACAATGATGACATAAAGATCAAAGCCAAAGGCTCTGCAATCTTCTCCCTGAGGAGGGAAAGAAGGAAACATTACAATGATGTAGCGTTTGGGCCTTAAGCACTCCTTGTCACCAGGCCAACAACAACTTCCAGAGAATCTTTGAATATTTCTTCTCAATATCACTTGAAGGAAATGCTTCTGAAATAATCCCAGTGACAATCACATATGTGGAGAAAATGAGGACTGCAGATGCTGGAGATCAGAGCTGAAAATGTGTTGCTGGAAAAGCGCAGCAGGTCAGGCAGCATCCAAGGAGCAGGAGAATCGACATTTCGGGCATAAGCCCTTCTTCAGGAAAGAAGAAGGGCTCATGCCCGAAACGTTGATTCTCCTGCTCCTTGGATGCTGCCTGACTTGCTGCGCTTTTCCAGCAACACATTTTCAGCACAACCACATATGTGTCTAGTGACACCAGCCTACCTGATGCCAGAACAAAAGCCATCCAGACCATTTCAGATTTTAGCCTTTTTTTCTTCAAGGATTAGCAATTATTTGGCCATTTTTTAAAGAGACAATTTATTTTTTTCTTTAAAATGTGTGCATCTGTAAGTGATTGCATTTTTTGGAAGAGTGAATACTTACACTTCTTTATTTTGTGTGTTGCTAAGCTTTGCATTTGTTGAATGGATTTTGTTTTGTAATATATGAATCCTTTTGCCATTAAAGGCATCTAATTGATTTTTGTTTTGCATTCTGAAAACACAGATAATGTAGCTAATTGGCCATATTGGTAACTGGGTAAAATGTATGTTGTGACCAGTGGAGTAGCCTAACTAGTGTAAAACAGTGTATCCTTTTAACCTGTAACATTTTGCTTATGAGAATTAGAGCTTGATTGAAGTTCTTTCAGGCCTTAATCAAATATCTCATTTGGAGAAAAATCTAGCTGAGTGTCCTTATAAAAAGTTTTTGATTTCTGCAGAACCTTCACAAAGTATTGTGCACTCCTCCCAGGACTTGCCTGTGGGCTGGCTCAGCTTTATACAGCCATTGGAAATTCAAGAGAGACAAACTAGCAAATTGCATCAACCCAACTGCTTACTCTCAATGAATCTGTTTAATTTCTACAAGACTGGACTCTGAATTTCCATCAGGCATCTGACAGACAGGGAGCAGTGCATAAAACAATCACAAAGTGAATGTGTATGGCTGTTGTAGCATAGTCCAGAAGCATCGTTACTTCACAAATTTCAATATCTCCAAGGGTTATCTTCAATCTTCCATGATGTGGAGAAGCTGGTGTTGGGCTGGAGTGGACAAAGTTAAATATCATACAAAACCAGGTATAGTACAGCAGGTTTATTTGGAGGCACTAGCTTTCGGAGCGCTGCTCCTTCATTGGGTGGTTGTGAAACAGGATCGTAAGACACAGAATTTATAGCAACAGGATTGCAATGTCATGCAGCTGAACCGATATATTGAACAAACCTAGGTTAAGTCTTTTATCTTTTAGAATGGGTTTGCTAGTTTTGGTTCATTAATATGTAAATTCCAGAACTTCTTTTAAGATAGCATTCTCAACTTCAGGATTTATAACAAAAGGTGCCATCTCAGCTCAAACAATGCGTTAAAAGTGTGAGGTTAAAGTCAGTCTGTATTCCAGTCTTGAGTCAGACTGGTTCTATTTCTATAGTGGAATTTACAAGATATTACATGAATTGACTGTCTGTAGGTTATGCATTTTTTGAGCAAAATAGAATGTATATGCAAATATAATTCTGCAAATATAAATTCACAATAATGTATGATGGCATCCATGTTGACACTCTGACAGGTCTTGCCGCGGTTGCTGTGACAGGGTTGTACAGTGTTGTGGTTGATATTGTCCTGAAAGCTGGGCAGTTTACTGTGAACATTGATCTGTTTAAGGTTTGGTGGTTGTTTAAAGTTGAGAAGTGGAAGTATAGGAAAGGCCTTGGTAAGGTGTTCATCCTCATCGATAATGTGTTGCAGGCTGCAAAGAACATGGCACAATTTCTCGGCTCCTGGAAAGTACTGGACAATGAAGGGTACCCTATCGGTTGCAACCCGTGTCTGTCTCCTGAGGAGGTCATTACAGTTTCTCACTGTGGCATGTCGGAACTGGTGATTGATGAGTTGAGCATCATACCCTGTTCTTATGAGGGCATCCCTGAGTACTTCCAAGTGTCCATCACATTCCTCCTCATCTGACCAGATGAAGGCTTGACTGTAGGGGATGTCTGTTTTAATATGTTTAGGGGAAGCCAGAGAAGTGTCACATCCATGTGTTTGTGGTAGAGTGAGGTGCCCATCCTTGATGGAGACACATGTGTCCAACAATGCGACTGGTACTAAAGGATAGTCCATGGTGGGTCTGATGGTGGGATGAAACTCATCTCACCCTTTCACAGGCTTATACCCAATCACACTCACACACATACTTGCCAAGCTTGCACACACGCAAGCGTGTATTCTCTCATATGCACTCACACTGACATGCACACACTCACTCTGTCTCTCTCTCCTGCATGCACACGCACATATAAGTTTATGGGGTGAATTTATATTTGCAGAATTATATTTGCATGTACATTCTAGTTTGCTCAAAAAATGCATAACCTACATGCAGTCAATCCATGTAATATCTTGAAAATTCGACTATAGAAATAGAACCAGTCTGACTCAAGACTGGAATACAGACAGACTGTAATCTCACACCCTTAATGTATTGTCTGAGCTGAAATGGCACCCTTTGTTATAAAACCTGAAGTTATCTTGAGAATGCTATCTTAAAAGAAGTTCTGGGATTTACATATTAATGAACCAAAACTAGCAAACCCATTCTAAAAGATGAAAGACTTAACTTAGATTTGTTCAATATGTCAGTTCAGCTACATGACACTGTAATCTTTCGCTATAAATTCTGTGTCTTATGATCCTGTTTCACAACCACCTGATGAAGAAGCAGCACTTTGAATGCTAGTGCCTCCAAATAAACCTGTTGGACTATAACCTGGTGCTGTGTGATTTTTAACTACAATCTTCCAGTATTTGATGTTCATCAATAACAGTCCATGAGTTTGCCATTTCTTGGCATGGATATGTCTGCTGAGACCCTTATTTTGCTAAGAAAAGATAAATAAGCACAATTTTGATAGCTTATTTTTAACCAGATACAATGCAACAACAAGTCACAAAATTAATCTCGTGTGAGAAATAAAAACAATTGTAGCCAATCTAACACAAATTCTGGGCAATGTCTCCTCCTTCTCTAAAGCACAGTGGTCCAGTGCATTAGCCAGTAACCAGAAACAGCCAGATGTGGCGAATTGCATATTTTGATTAGTATTTGATGTTGGATTTAAGAAGTGGGGAGGGGGAAGGTGGTAGGTTGCAGGAGGTTGTGGAGGGGAGGGGAGGCTGGCAATTCTGCTGTACCTTACAGTCCATGTCAGTTTTTCAATAATCATTCACAGCTTGCAACTGTTCGGCAAAAATCAAAGATCAAATGCATGTAGTTTCCAACAGGAGTTAACTGCAGCAAGAACCAAGGATTTACCCCTTCTGTAACTGTAACTGATACAAATAACTCAGCACAGATGAGTGATTGAAACTTGGAACTTCATGGATTATGGAATTATATTCAATATATTTGTCAGCCATCCATAAGAGTGTTGCTTTGCACTCATTAAGAAATTTAAAAGTGCAATTGTACATAAATATTCTATGCACGTGCAAATCTAGATGATAGGTAACATGACTAAGACCTCCTGAGAGAAGAAAACCTATTTTGCTGTCAGTGTATTTAGTTAATGTCAGACTAACAGATTTGTACAAGAGTCTAAAGACAAAATAAATATTGTTTGTAGAAGGGTCTGTGAACTCAATTACAGAAATGGTCGAGGGTGACAAAATGTGCACAAGGTTAAAAGATATGTAGAAGTAATAGTTAAATAGAGCATGCTTATACCATTTTGTCTTAGATGTAGAAAGTGCTTGATTTTTCTATTTAATGTGTTCCTTGTCAGTCTATGATCAGTCAGTACAGGATGCTAGTATTTTTAAATGCTCCTATTAATGTGCATAAAATGAAGTATCAATCTCATATTGTAAGTCATACAGTCAAATAGATTTTGATCTTTTAACATTATGTTATTACATTTCAGCAAAAGATTTTGACAGTGAAGGCGAGTACCTTGAGATTATTGGCATTACTCGGGACCAGGCTGGCAACTATGAATGTCTCGCAAACAACGATGTGTCGTCTCCAGATACACGAACAGTCCACATTACAGTCAACTGTAAGTTTTCTCTTATATTATGTAATTAATTTAAGAGAGTCAAACATTTAGATGTTTGTATTAATAAAAGAAAATGCTGTTGAGTACTAAAGTTAAAAATTAGGTGGAAGCAGGAGCAACTCGGATGACATATTTCATTTGAATCATTAACCAGACTTTTCTTTCAGATATGCACTGCCCTGCTGTGTGCATTTATCAACTTCTGTATCATCTTTTAGAAAGACATTTTCTGCTTTTACTTCAGCTATTTGGAAGTTTCTTTGAACAAAGAACAAAGAGCAATACAGCATAGGAACATGGCCTTCGGACAACCAAGACAGTGCCGACAGATAACACTTTTCTCAACTAAGGATCTTTTCCCTCTACACAGTCTGTATCCCTCTATTCCCTATCCATTTATGTATCTATCAAGATGCCTCTTAAATGTTGCTATTTTAGCCATCTCCCCTGGCAGCACATTCCAGGCACTTACCACCCTCTGTGTAAAATCCTTGCCTCTCACATCTCCTTTAAACTTTCCCCCTTTTAACTTAAATCTGTGTCCCCTAGTAATTGACATTTTGACCCTGAAAAAAAGATGCTGACTATCCATCCGTTCTAAGCATAGATACTTTTAATCAGCCCATTCAGGCACACCCCTGGAGAAGATGGGACTTGCACACAGGCTTTCTGGCTCAAAAGCAGAAACACTACCACAAAAGGCCTTACTAACTAAACAAAATACTGGATTCTTGAAACCCTTAGTCTGTGACAAATATCCATTGATTTGCAATGCCTTGTGTAAATTCTAACTTTGTAACAACTGCCCTACTCCTAACTTGCCTCCTGAGAAATGCCCCACCCTAGTGTTCTTTGACAAGTGATGACCTTGGCAGGTGCAAAAACCTTACAGATACATTATTATTTTTATGTTAAAGTAAAATTAGCCACTTTTCCACCAGACAAATAAGATAATTATGTTGAGGTCCTTTTCTGTCTTTTGTTCTCCTGGAGGTTTTGAATGCTCACATCTTTAGAAGGACTGATTGTATTTTCCAAGGGTTAGTCAAAATTCTTTTGTGATTGATGCTATGATAATGTAGTTCAGTAGACTTTGAACCAGCCTATGTTAACAGATGGCTATCTACTGTGTTTTCCACTTCGATGTATTTTTAAGACTTAATGTTGAGGTTTCTTTCAGGCCACAGATTTTAAATTGGAGCTGTTCTCTTTACAGTTTTTTTCCTATCATCTGCACAGCTATGACAAAACTAATAACTTCTAACCTTACAACTCTTGACCAATTGGAACAGTGCTACTTGCATCCCCACAACAATCTGACTTTAATTTGTATCTCCTAGGTTCACAGATTATCTGGTCCTCAGACCATTCTTCCAACCATGACTCTGACTGATCTACTATGTACCTTTTAACTAAAGGTTCTGAATGTACAGTCTTCAAGTCATCTGCATGGCCAATAATATTGTAGCTTGGCTTTAATTTAAGCTAGACGAGCTGGACCTCAAAGTGCCAATATATGTTAGCTCCAGTTCAGTTCACATGTTCTACCTTAAAGCTACATCTCATTATTTGGCAGTTGCAGAAAAACCAACTTTAAAACCTTCTTAATTCTATCATGCAAAATTCATGACTAATCGCTGTAATACATATAGAACATGCAACATTACAGTGCAGTACAGGCCCTTCGTCCCTCAATGTTGCACCGACCTGTGGAAGCAATCTGAAGCCTATCTGTCCTACACTATTCCATTTTCATCCATATATTTATCCAATGACCATTTAAATGCCCTTAAAGTTGGTGAGTTGACCACAATTGCAGGCAGGGGGTTCCACACCCCTACTACTACTCTGAGTAAAAAAGCCACGTCTGACATCTGTCCATCCCTCAATTTAAAGCTATGTCCCCTCATGTTAGCCATCACCATCCGAGGAAAAAGGCTCTCACTGTCCACCCTATCTGACCCTCTGATTATCTTATATAATATAAATTAGAACTTTTTTTATCACTTGGCTTAGGTTCAGAACAATTTGATGTATACCTTATTAATGACACAAATGTGCTAATTAGGGCAAGTTTTAACAGGACAGAGGCAGGGAAGTGCTGGGCAAATCCAAAACAAGGAAGCATAAACTTAATGCTGCAGTTAGCCCATTCAGGAGCGAAATCAGGAAGCATCATTTTCACATCAAGGATAATGGAGATCTGGAATAGATTGCCCCGAAAGGTCATGACAGTGGTATAATTGAGGTCAAGACTGGTTTTTATAGGTAGCTTATCAAGCCCTGTGAATCCAAGGAGAATAAATGGAGTTGAAGAATAAATCAACCATGGTCTATGTGAATAACTGAGAGGTAAAAGGGACTGATAGACTTTCTCTTGTTTCAGTGTTTCGGACTACCTTTTCTTTTCATATATCGCTCACCTCCCTTCACTGCACTTCTTCTTTCTGTCTCCCTTCTACATTTCCCTCCTTGTGCACGAGAGAGAGTCAGTTTCCTCTATTATCACAGGAGATCAGCTCAGTTTCTTTTCTAATAAAGGTATTGTATTCTTGCAGATTTACCATTCTGGTTATCAGCTTGCATTTGGAACTGTCTCAAATATATATGTTCTGTAAAAATCCTGTATACCTCCCTGCGAGTACTGTTTATTTATGCTCCGGGCAATCCTGGAGGCTGAGGCAGAGACACTGGGATGCTAGTGCTCAGCATATCTAAGTTTCCCACCGTGCTCATCTCCAGATCTGCCTTCAGGCAAATCTGAAAAGATAACCTACACATGAGAAAAATCAAAGTGAATGTGAAATCTGAGACAAATACTCAATGTTATTTTGCTTCAGACTGAGTTCATGTTAATTTTTTTGCCATATTTTTGAAACTTCCCACCCAGATAGGACAGCAACAATTGTTAGAGGTAATTTGCATGGAGAGCCGATTCCTCAGATAGAGTTGTGATGAAGATGGTCAAAGATCTCATTCAGACTTCAATTAAGTAGTACTTCCTGACAAAAAGCCTTCTAACTGATGTTCACTTTGGAGGTCACTCAGCTCTCAACCTCATTAGAACCTTGGTCCCATCATGGACAAAATATCAAAATGAGAGAGATGAGAAAACAGTGTACACACTTGACATTGAGGCAACATTGAACTGAGTATGGCATCAAAGAGCAATTGGAAAAACTAGAGTCAATGGAAATTGGAAAATTCTCCAACGTTCAGAGTCATACCTAGCACAAACAAAGAGATTTCTGATTGTTGGAGACCAATCGTTTCAGTTCCAGGATGTAAGTCCTGGCTTGTGTTCTTGACCCTTCCACTTCTGCATAATCTCTATCAATAACATCCTTCCATTGTAAAGTTAGAAGTGGAAATGTTCACAGATGATTGCTCAGTGTTCAGTCTATTTGGAAGTTAAAGTCATAGAGGTATACGGCATAGAAACGGACCCTTCGGTCCAACTCATCCATGCCAACCAGATATCCTAAACTGACCTGGTCTCATTTGCCAGCATTTGGCCCATATCCCTTCCTATTCATATACTCATCCAGATTAGTGAGTTTCGAGATCTTTGTCATCACTAAACGAAACAAGTTAGAGGAAACCTTCAAGACCATCAATAATACCCTTACCTGCATAAAGTTCACTAAAGAGGAGGAAAACAACAACAAACTGCAATGCCTAGATGTCACAGTCGAGCGAACAACCAATGGGGAACTTCAAACCAGCGTCTACAGAAAACCAACACATACAGACCAGATATTGAACTACAGAAGCAATCATCCCAACATCCACAAACAAAGCTGCATCAGAACATTATTTCAACGAGCCAATACACACTGCAGCACAGAGGAACTACGCAGAGCAGAGGAAAATCACCTATACTGTGTATTCAAAAAGAATGGGCATCTAATGAACAATGTCCGCCGATTTCTCAGCAACAAACCCAAACAAGCAGACAAAACACATCCAGAAACCCTAGCCACTCTCCCCTACATCAAAGGCATCTCAGGAATGACTGCCAGACCCCTTAGCATCATGATAGCCCACAAACCCACCAACACACTAAAACAGCAGCTAATGAACTTGAAAGACCCTATACAGACAATGACCAAAACTAACGTCATTTACAAAATACCATGCAAGGACTGTAACAAACACTACATTGGACAAACAGGCAGAAAACTAGCCACCAGGATACATGAACACCAACTAGCCACAAAAAAACATGACCCTCTCTCACTGGTATCCTCACATACGGATGAGGAAGGACACCACTATGACTGGGACAATACATCCATTCTAAGACAAGCCAAACAAAGACATGCATGAGAATTCTAAGAAGCACAGCATTCCAACCAGAACTCTATCAACAAACACATCTACCACCCTCTAAGAAAAGGAACAGGAAGTGACTTCACCACAGGAAATGACATCACCACAGGAAATGACATCACCAACCCAAAGAAACCCAAACATATAAATAGAAAGCAGGAATTTTCAGTATTGCTTTGTATGAGGTCCACTAGTAGGGTAATGAAATGTCTGGAAATGAACCTTTCAGCTCAGTGAGCAAGCCTACATCTACTCATCCAGATGTCTTTTAATTGTTGCAGTTGTACCTAGCTCCAATACCACCTCTGGCTGTTCATTCCATACACACACCACCCTCTGTGTGAAAAAGTTGCCCCTTAGGTCTCTTTTAAATCTTTCCCCTCTCACAATAAACCTATGCCCTCTAGTTTTGGACTCCCCAGCCTTGGAAAAAGACCTTGGCTATTCAACCAATCCATGCCTCTCGTGATTTTATAAACCTCTATAAGGTCGCCCCTCAGTCTCTGATGCTCCGGGGAGAAAAGCTCTTGCCTATTCAGCCTCTCCCTGTAGCTCAAATTCTACAAACCTGGCAACACTCATGTAATTCTTTTCAAAACCATTTCAAATTTAACATCTTTTCTATAGCAGGGAGACCAGAATTGAACACAGTGTTCTAAAAGTGGCCTCAGCAATATCCTGTACAGCGTCAACATGACATCCCAACTCCTGTACTCAGTGCACTGACTAATGAAAGCAAACATGCCAAATGCTTTATTCACCACCCTATCTATCTGCAACTACACTGCCAAGGAACTATGCACTTGCAGCCCCAGGTCTCTTTGTTCAGCAACACTCCCAGGGCCCAACCATTAACTATATAATTCCTGTCCTGTTTCACCTTACTAAAATGCAACACCTCGCATTTATCTAAACTACACCCCATCTGCCAGTCTTCAGCCCATTGGCCCATCTGATCAAGATCCCGCTGTAATCTGAGGTAGCTTTCTTCACTGTCCACTACACTGCAAACTTACTAACCATACCTCTTGTGTTCACATCCAAATCATTTATATAAATCACAAAAAGCAGTGGACACAGCACCAAACCTTGCAGCATCCTCTGTCTCCTACCTTCAAGACAATTTTGTATCCGGTTGGCTAGCTGTCCCTGGATTCCATGTGATCTAACTTTGCTAACCAGTCCACCATGCAAAACCTTGTTGAACACTTTGCTGAAGTCCATGTAGACAATGTCTACTGCTCTACTTTCATTAATCTTCTTTGTTACCTCTTCGAAGAACTCAGTCAAGTTAGTGAAACACAATTTCCCAAGCACAAAGCAATGTTGACTATCCCTAATCATTCCTTGCCTTTCAAAATGCATGTAAATCCTATTCCCCAGAATCTCCTCCAACAGCTTACCCACCATTGATGTCAGGCTTACTGGTCTATACTTCCCTGGCTTTTACTTACCATCTTTCTTAAATAGTGGCACCACATTAGCCAACCTCCAGTCTTCCAGCACCTCATCTGTGGCTGTCAATTATATAAATATCTCAGCAGGGGGTCCAGCAATTTCTTCCTTAGCTTCCCACAAAATCTGGGATACAACAGATCTGGTTCTGATTTATCCACCTTGATGCATTTTAAGACCTCCAGCACCCCCTCTTCTGTAATATGGACACTTTACAAGACATCACTGTTTATTTCTCCAAGCTGCCCAGCTTCCATGTCCTTCTCAGTGGCAAATATTGATGTGAAATAATAACTTAGATGTCATCCATCTCCTGTGGTTCCACATGTAGACAGTTTTGTTGATCTTTAAGGGGCCCTATACTCTTCCTACTTACTCGTTTGCCCTTAATGTATTTGTAAGATGTCTTTGGATTCTCCTTAACCCTATTTTCCAAAGCTATCTCAGGTCCCCTTTATGCCTTCTTGATTTCCCTTTTAAGTCTACTTGTATTACCCTTATACTCCTCTCAGAATTTACTTGATCCAACTGTCCATATCCTCCATAAGGCTCCTTTTTTTTCACCAGAGCCTCAATTTCTGTAGTCATCAAGCATTCCTTGCACCTATCAGCTTTGTTCTTCACACCAACAAGAACATTCTGTCTCTGAACTCTCATTATCTCACTTTTGAAGGCCTTCCACCTTCCAACTATCTCTTTATCAGCCAACAGCCTCCCCAAATCAACTTTTGAAAGTTCCTGCTTAATAATGTCAAAATTGGCCTCACTCCAATTTAGAACATCAACTTTTAGATATGGTCTGTCCTTTTCCATAACTATTTTAAAACTAAGTGAATTATGATCGCTGGCCTCAAAGTGCTCCCCCACTGACACCTCAGTCACTTGCCCTGTTTTATCACCTAGTAGAAGGTCAGGTTTTGCTCCTTCTCTAATAGGTATATCCATATATTAAATAGGAAAATTTCCTTGTACACAGTTAATAAATTCCTCTCCATCCAAAACCCTTAACACAATGGCAGTCCCAGTTTATGTTGGGATCATTTGATATTTGAGATCTCCTTACATATTGGCTTCTCAATTTCCTGCTGACTATTGGGAGTACAATAGTACAATACTAATAAAGTGATCATCCTTTCCTTATTTCTCAGTTCCACCCATAAAACGTCACTGGAAATTCTTGCAGGGATATCTTCCCTAAGTCCAACCATAATGTTATCCTAAACCAGAAGACGAAGCACCCTCCTCTTTTGCCCCCCTTTCTATTCTTCTTATAGGATCAATACCCTGGGACATTGAGATAGCAGTCCTGCTCCTCCCTGAGCCACATCTCTGTAATAGCTATGATGTTCCAGTCCCATGTTACAACAATGTTCATCTGCCTTACCTGTCAGGTCTCTTGTATTGAAATAAATGCAGTTTAATTTATCACTCTTGCCTCATTCTTTGTATGCTCTTGCCAGCCTTGACTATTTAACTTGCTGCCCTTATCGACTATACCAGCCTCAGATCTATCTCCTTTTTCAGTATCACTTTGGACCCACTTCACTCCACTACCCTCCCCATCCTAGGGTCTCATTAGTTTAAGTAACATTCACATCACACATGCACTAGACATGCCCATCTCCATGAGAAATAACCTAATCATCCCCACATGAAGGTCACTGGAATAACTATTGCTGAATTCCCCGAGAGCAATCTCTTCAGGGTCACCAGAAACATAATTAGATCCACTATATTAATACTGTGGCTACAGCAGCAGGTCAGAGTCTAGGAATTCTGTGGTAAGTAACTCATGCCCTGACTCCTCAAAACTTGTTCACCGTATAGAAGGCCCAAGTTAGGAGCATGATGAAACACTATACATTTGGCTGGATGAGTACAGCTCCAACAATACACAAGAAACTTGACACATTCCAAACCAAAGTGCCTTGCATGATGGCACCTTATCCATCATCATGGCATTCATTGTTTCCATTGCAGCAATGAGTGCAGTGGTATTTTCCCAGATGATCAACCGTCACCTAGCAATGGTAGCACAGGAATCGGTCAGCCCAACTGACTGGACAGCTGCTCAGGATGCAGAATGAGACCAACAACACAAGTTCAATTCCCACACTGTGGTCACCATGAGGTCCCGTCTTCTTGACCTGACCCTTGCCGAAGGCAAGATTGCAGCCCTGTGGACTTCTGGGAAATTGACGATAACTAGCGGTGATACTGGCTAAGGATTGTTTGTATTAGTTCATTGACAACAATCTTTGTCTTTCATTTGTTTTAGGGAGCTAGCTAATGAAGTGTAGTGGGTGATGGTAGAATATCTACAGAAGAGGCACCATTCTTAGATATCATTAAGGTTTATTACATGATTGCAATAATTATTATTACTTCAGGGACATCTGGGCTCCCTGAGAAGCTAGAATGAAACTCTTTGACTTCACCCACAGATTCTGTGTATCATTAGTAGAATGGGTGGAGTTGATGTGAATATTAGAATCATTACATTATGCAATATTTACTATATGCAAGGTATATTTTGGCAATTACAAAGGCTTCCTCAATAGCACCTTGGAAACCCCAACCTCTGCTGCATAGAAGAATACCGATATGAAAACTCCATCAGCTGAAACTTTCCCTCCACATCATTCATAATCTCCATCTTGAACTATGACCAATCATTAAATGGCACTGGGTTCAAATCCTGCCACTCCTACCTAACAGCATTGAGGGTATATTCCATCACATAGATTGCAGAAGTTCATGACAAAAATTCACCTTTGCAGTAATTTTAGGGATGGACAAACTGCTGACCTTGCTGGAGTTGGTCATCACTGATGAATGATTGTACAAAATGACCTGGGCTGATAGGTCTTCTGGTTAAAAAGGTTTGAAGTCATGTTTAGTGTTTTTTGCCTGACTATACAATGCAGATCACATCAATTAAATTTCACATACCTGACCTTAGAACTGAGAGGATGTGTTTCCACATAGATCTTTCTCAAGTAAATAGAGGAGTTGCCACTGATATTAGTGAGCAAAGGATCCTTTCCAAATTCCAGATTCACCTTCTTTGCGTGATACCCCAACTGTTTCTATTTCTGTTGCAGTTCGCTCCTACCTACATTGCCAAGAAATAGTACCTGTACCTATCAACAAAGTTATTTATTGTTCGTATCAGACCCAATCATAATTTGGCATAGATCACATTTACATTCAAGCTTGCAGCTATTTTAATTCACGCAACACTGTTTCAGTTGGTCACTCAGGGCCTGAGCAATTCAATTGCTTGTGATATTGAGCCAAGACATGTGAGGTGAAGTAAAAAGGAACTGATCTGGCCCTGCCACAGCCTATACAGTCTCTAGCTTTGCAGAACTCGAGGGAGCTCTCCAGTTTCTGTCCATTCTGCAGAAATGCAACTTTAAAATAGATTTTTTTGGCCATTTGTTGTGCCATTGCAGCTTCAGCTGCACAAAATTTGATGACTGGGCTGAACATACATGTGACCATTTCTGCCAACATGTAGGATGTCTGTTTACACATGAAATGTGCCTTCATTCTATTTTTTAGAAGGAGGTATGCACAACATCAGGCATCCACTTTCAGTTGACAGCTAACATGCTTCAGAGGGACCAGTGGGCATAGGTAATAATAACTCAAAGTTTAAATCCTATACTGTTTTTAACATCCAAAAAACAGAAAAATAATGTTGAATTTCTCCCCAGATGTGCTCACTTTTAGTGAAATTTATCTGTACTCTTTCAAGGTAAATATATATAGCATGTGACCTTAATACTGCTAATACTTGCTCCACATTAACAACTCATTGGCATGGCTTGCAGGTAAATAGGATTCCTGTAATTTGGTGTATGTTAGTTGGCAAGGACATGGTGGGCTGAAAGGCTTGTTTCTATGCTGTATGACTCTATAGCTCTTGTCACTCTTGTAAACTTTTATTTTGTCTATAGCCAATAATGCTTAATAGCTCAGCTCTGTACCAACTCTTGCTATTTTATTGCACTTGGATCGCTCCCTCCACTCTCTAAAGCTGACATGAAGGTCGGCGTAGTAGAGTATGCACAGTTGTTTCTCTTTAATAGAGTCATTTTACACTTGTTAAGGAGCGTGAAAGGAGCAGACACCATCACAAATTTAATTTGTAACAGTGTAAAATCTAAGGACACGAGGTGATTTTCATTAATTTAACCCTGACCATCAATCAACAGCATTTCTTGAACGCACTTCATTAATTTATCAGCAATTGGCACCTGTGTCTTAGTTATACAATAAGCTGACCAATACTGTTGGTGAATATGGAATCCATAAATAAGAATGCTCCAACCACAGTGGACAACAACCTGCACACTAACCTGAGTTGAAATTGAAAATCACTTGCTGTTGTTTAATGGGTGTTGCCAGTTTATTTCAATGTCTCTTGAATGCCAGTGAAAATGAAATAATACACAGAAAAGACCACTGGTTGCGGAAACCCTGTCCATTTTGATAAATGCCATCCCCAGCTATGAACCAGCTTCCAAGATCTATCATTGCTACTCTTTCTACAGAGACATATAAATGTTCTTTAAACCTATTTATACTATCCACAGAAATGACCTTCCATGATAACTTATTCCAAAAAAGATGATTAGTTCAGAGTGAAAAATATTTACTTAAATTTCCAAATTATTCTTCATTTTCTAATTTTAATAGTAGTGTTGCTTGATATTTGAATTGTTTCCAGTGCTGAGTTCAGTGCAGTATCCATTATACGTATAAAACATCATCCAGGCAAAGCTATGGTGAAGAAAATCCTGTATTCACCTATTTTCATTGGCCTGTGGCTGTTTACTTTGCGCAGGAGGCTGTCTCCACCATTCTTGCTGTTGAGAGATTGCTTTTCAGTGTGAAGAGAATTATTCTGAAAGGCATAATCGGAACAAGCAACAGTACCATTTAATAAGACGGAGCATGAACATTTTTTTGATTATAATAGTGCCTTTCACATCCCGAGGGCACAAGTGCTTTGAATATGTAAAAAAAAAACTGAAAGAACTGCGGATGCTAGAATTCAGAGACTAAAACAGAAATAGCTGCAAAATCTCAGCAGATCTGGCAGCACATGTATATATTGTAGTCATTTTTATCCTGCAGGACAATTTGAAAATCAATTTTCACAGAGCTCATTGCCACAGAAAACAATCAGATAATTTTGTGTTTTAGATGTTGCTTCAAGAAAATATATTAGCAAGAACACCAATAGAGAATTCCCTTATTTTTCATTGAAGAGAGTCATGAGAAATTATCTGATTGAGAGAGAGCAGATGAATCCTAGGAACATCTCATCCAAAACAGAGCACCTCCAGCAGTGCAGCTCTCTGTCAGTGTTGTAAATAAGTGTAACCTCAGTTATGGACTCCAGACTGTGGATTGGAGATTGTTCCCATGTTCTTCAAACTCAGAGTTGATAAATAGCAGTAGGTGATAAGAAGTATGAAATCACAAAACAATCTTGTTTGGAAATCTTTGACCAGGAGGATAATCCAGCCCCACAGGACTGTAAAGAACAATAGCTTCTATTAGTTGGAGGACATTTGACCAAACCTGTCCCATTTTTTATCAATACATTATACATTACAGATTTAGGTTTGAACATATAAATTAAGGCTAGATTTTATGCATGTTAATTAAATTAGCTCATTTTGAAGTATTCTGCTAAGTCCAGTCTGAAAATGATACTGAATGCATCTTAACATTTAGTTGCTGGAGGCATTAAAATTGTCTTAAAATGACAAATGATTGTTAACATTATCCTATTGAACCATCTCTGTAGGTAGTGCTAGTGGTACCCAGAAATCATTGTAGAAATAAATTGATATTTAATATTAGTCAACAGAATTTGAATTACCATAAGCACAGCTACACTTTAAGTTTATCACCATATTTCAGCTGCAGCTAGGTTTGAGGGCAACAATGATTTCTGTTCCTCCTGGGCCCCTGCAATGGAGCATTGGTGGTCTCATGACAAGGGCTAATAGACATAGGCTAATGCTGTGGTGACATGGATTCAAATAATGAACCAAATTAATAAATTTGGAATTGAAAACATTTTGGTGACTACAAAACTTTATTTGATTTGTTTTGAAACACATTTGGTTTACTAATGGCTTTTAGAGAAATAAATTGGGCATCCTTAGTTGGTCTGGCCTATGTATAACTCCAGAGCTACAGCAGGCTGGTTTATCCTTAGCAACTTATGGAAATGGCCAAACAAGCCATTCAGTTCAAAGAGATTAGAATAGGCAACAAATTGCCAACAATTCCCACATCCCATGAGAAAATGAGGAATAAAATAACACCAGCATGGTCACCAAGTGCAGTGTATGCAAGAGTTGCTGGTTTCCAATTTGTTAACAGCTCTACAACGTGGAACGATGTCTTGGAACATTGTGTTATCTGTGGTCACCATATTATAAAAATGAATGTAAAGTCATTGGAAAGGATACAACAAAGACTTACAACAAGACCAAAACTGTTAAGATTATAGTTATTGTGAAAGGCCAAGCCACTTTTCCATTGAAAAGAGATGGCTGAGGGGGGACCTAATAAAGGTATTTAATGTGACGAAAGATTTTAATAGGGTGGCACAGAGAGAATGTTTCTATTTGTGGGGATGAAGCAAACTAGGCATCATCAATATACAATAGTATTAGATTAGATTACCTGCAATGTGGAATCAGACCCTTCGGCCCAACAAGTCCACACCAACCCTCCAAAGAATAACCCACCCAGACACATTCCCCTAGCCTATGTTCACTCCTGACTAATGCAGCTATCACTATGGGCAATTTAGCATGTCCAATTCACCTGACCTGCATATCTTTGGACTGTGGGAGGAAACCCATGCAGACACAGGGAGAATGTGCAAACTCCACACAGACAGTCACCTGAGGCATGAATCAAACTCAGGTCCCTGGCGCAGTGAGGCTGCAGTACTAACCACTGAGCCACCGTATTCAAGAACCTCATTGGGAAATCAAAGGAGATTCTTTATCCAGACAGTAGCACAAAAGTAAAACTTACTTCCACAGGAAGATGAAATGAATAGTACATTTTAATTTCAGGGGAGCTAGATAAGGACTTAATGAGAAAAGGAATAGAGGGTTGTGGCAATAGGGTTAGATAAAGAATAGGAGGAGCTCAGATGAAAGTTAATTGCCAGTGTTGACTGGTTAGGCCAAATGGCTTTATTCTGTTTATATTATATGTATTTTTAACTTTTTTTTACAGCAGCAGGCCATTTTGCATTGTAACTTGTTAGTTATAATTTTTTTTTAGACTTCCACATTTTAACTCTCAAGAAATGCAATAACAGGGTATCTGGGACCTCTGAATCTTGGACTTACAAGGACTTAAGAATTGAGAAACAGGAATAATTAACAAATAATGTGAATTAGGGTCAAATTGGTTTGAGAGAGAGTAAAGGATGAGAAAACTTCAAGAATACATATTTTACATTTTAACTCTTTTTGTTGCGCCATACAAATTCTATCAATTGATGGAACAAGCTGCACTGTTCAAACTGCTTGTGTTCTGGGCCAGAGAGATTTATTGGCACTCCAGTAATAATAATTACATCACTACTGCTGTTAACTACCTGAAATTTATTTCAATACAGAGTTTAATTGGAGATTTTTATGGAAGCCTAGCAAGTTTTTGAAACAACAGGCTAGGAATGGTCCCAGGAATGAAAAGCTTAACATACGAGGAACATTTGAGGACCCTGGGCCAAACCCAATGGAGTTTAGAAGGAGGAGGGGAGATTTAATTTAAAATTACAGAATACTGAATGGCCTGGACAGAGTGGATGTTGGGAAGATGTTTCCATTGGTAGGAGAGACTGGGATCAGAGGATGCAGTCTTAGAGTAAAGGGAAGAACTTTTAGAACGGAAATAAGGAGAAACTTCTTCAGCCAGAGAGTGGTGAATGTATGGCATTCACTGTCATAGAAGGCTGTGGAAGTTAGGTGATTGAGTATAGTTAAGACAGAGGTAGATAGGTTCTTGATTGTCAAACGGATTAAGGATTATGGGGAGAAAGCGGGAGAATGGGGTTGAGAAACTTATCAGCCATGTTTGAATGGTAGAGCACACTCGCTGGGCTGAATGGCCTAAATTCTTCTCCTATGTCTTCTGGTCTTATAGGAGTGAGATGCTGTACATGCAAAGCAATTGGGAATTAGCATGGATAGACCAATAAGTTCTGATTTATAAAGCGTGGTGTACGTGAAATCAGTAATAGTAATGTGCATTTTAACCACAGTTATTATTATAGCAGGACCTATCTCAGTTCCTTTCCTGGAGCCAGAAGGAGTGCTCTCCTAAACATACAAATTTGTTTGGGCCACCACCACACGACACGCTGTGTACCATCATCACCAACCCTTTGATAATGGACATTGTTTTCAGTTTTCTGTATTTTTGATTATGGACTCAAACAGGGAAAGGAGTAAATTTGAAACCAAGAATTGCTGCATTTCTAAAAATCAAATTATTGATATTCATTTTAAATTGTATTTACAGTAATGCTTTGTTCCAATGGTGGGGGAAATTATTGTAGCTAAACCAGGACCAGAGACTATGTATTCAGTGAGATCCAATTAGCAACAAGTAGGTGATTGGCTTGTGGAACGATACCAGCTGTGGAGAACAAAGACGCTCAACCTGACGGAAACTATTGGACTGACTCCTGGGAAGCTGATTGGCTTGTGGGTGTGAATGACACTGGCAGACAAGGTTCTCCAAAAGTGGAAGGTGTGACATTCTGTCAGTGAAATGCGAAAAACCTGAAGAAAGACAATTTATTTTCCCACAACAATTGTTGGTAGTGCCACAAGAGTCCCTAACAGTAACTTTGCAGTGATTATATCAATTGCCTGTGCCCCCTGTGACACAGTGAAGAAGACCTGGTGAAGAGATATTGAAGAACAGAAAGTTCTGCCAATCGAAAGGATCATTTCAACAAACCCTGGGAACTGAGGTGATTTAACTGTTTTCCTAGTTTTCACCTTCAATCATAACAGCAATGGTTTGTTTATTTGTCTGCATGTGTGTCTAAGTGAGCTTCAGAAGAGGGTTAGCCTTTCAACTGGTAGAGGGTTATAAAGGTAAAGTCATCATAGTTTTACCAAATGATAAGGCTGCTCTCTCATTAGAGAACGAGAGAGAGACAACTAATGGTGGTTTAACCTGAAGGTCACCACCCATCAGGGGAGGGGAGAGGTTAAGAAGGAAAGTAACCTCAGCTAGTGCAGGAATTGCAGCCACGTTGCTGGCACCACTCCGCATCACAAACCAGCAAGGAGAAAGTGAGGACTGCAGGTGCTGGAGATCAAAGTCGAGAGTGTTTGGTGCTGGAAAAACACAGCAGGTCATTCAACATCTGAGGAGCAGGGGAATCGATGTTTCGGCAGGCACCCTTCATCAGGAATGAGGCTGGGAGCCTCAGGAGTGGAGAGATAAATGGTAGGGGGTGTGGGGCTGGGGGGGTGGAAGGTAGCTGAGAGTGCAATAGGTGAATGGAAGTGGAGGTGAAGGTGATAGGTCGGAGAGGAGGGTGGACCGGATAGATGGGAAGGAAGATTGGCTTATTTATGTTGACCTCAAAGCAATCCCCCACACCCCCAGCCTTTCCACTGATTAAATACTTTGCTGCCAGCTGTGTAGCCCCGGAGTGTTCATCCAGATTCTAGGAAGATTCCACTGGGGACTGATTGAAGAAGGCAGTTCACCAGCTCTATTTAAATGAGGGCTTGCTGTTATCATGAACTGAGTCTCCATTTCATATTCTGCTTAATCAGCCATGATATGACTAATGATAGCCAATTAACATGGACGATTTAGTGACCTGAATTGCTTTCACATGTGTCATTCACCTAAAAGACATATACCAGAAACTGTAAGTGGCATTTTTTCATCAGTGTTACACATCCCATAAAGCCCTGTCTCTCCCAATTTTTCATTTTGCAGTGTTTAGATCACTGAGGAGTAGGCAACAATCTCTTTCATCATCTTGCTAAGATTATGTGCACAGCCACTGTAACAATAGTCTGTCTCTGTTCTTCCATTTTGATACATTCCAGTTTGAGCTATGAGTATGGTGCTGGAAAAGCACAGCAGGTCAGGCAACATCTGAGGAGCAGGAGAATCGATGTTTCGGGCAAAAGCCTTTCAGCAGGAATAAGGTTGTGAACCGAGGGGGTGGTGAGATAAATGGGAGGAGGTGGGGCTAGGGGGAAGGTAGCTGAGAGTGCGATAAGTGGATGGAGGTGGGAGTAATGGTGACAGGTCTGGGAAGAGGGTGGAGCAGATAGGTGGGAAGGAAGTTGGGCAGGGAGGACAGATCATGAGGGCAGTGCCAAGTTGGAAGGTTGGAACTGGGATAAGGTGGGGGGGAGAGGAAATGAGGAAACTGGTGAAATCCAAATTGATGCCGTGGGATTGGAGGGCCCCAAAGCGGAAGATGAGGCGTTCTTCCTCCAGGTGTCGGGTGGTTAGGAAGTGGCGATGGAGGAGGCCCAGGACCTGCATGCGTTTGGCGGAGTGGGAGGAGGAGTTGAAGTGTTTGGCCATGGGGCAGTGGGGTTAGTTGGTGCGGGTGTTCCAGAGATGTTCTCTGAAGTGCTTTGCAAATAGACATCCTGTCTCCCCAGCATAGAGGTGACCGCATCGGGAGCAACGGATACAGTAAATGACTGTATCCCACGGCATCAATGTAGATTTCATCAGATTCCTAATTTCCCCTCCCCCACCTTATCCCAGTTCCAACTTTCCAACTCGGCATCACCCTAATGACATGTCCTACCTGTCCATTTTCCTTCCCACCTATCTGCTCCACCCTCCCCTCTGACCTATCCCCATTACCCCCACCTCCACCTACCTATTACACTCTCAGCTACCTCTCCCCCAACCCCAAAGCCTCTCTCATTTATCTCGCCACCCCCGTGGCTCACGGCCTCATTCCTGATGAAGGGCTTTTGCCCAAAATGTCGATCCTCCTGCTCCTCAGATGCTGCCTGACCTGCTGTGCTTTTCCAGCACCACACTCTCAACTCTAATCTCCAGCATCTGCAGTCCTTACTTTTGTCCGGTTTGAGCTATAACAAGGTGTGAATTAATTAATAGACAATAGACAATAGGTGCAGGAGTAGGCCATTCTGCCCTTTGAGCCGGCACCATCATTCAATATGATCATGGTTGATCATCCTTAATCAGTATCCTGTTCCTGCCTTATCTCCATAACCCTTGATTCCGCTATCCTTGAGAGCTCTATCCAACTCTTTCTTAAATTAATCCAGGTTCTCGGCCTCCACTGCCCTCTGGGGCAGAGCATTCCTCACAGCCACCACTCTCTAGGTGAAGAACTTTTTCTTCATCTCTGTCCTAAATGGTCTACCCCGTATTTTTAAGCTGTGTCCTCTGGTTCGGCACTCACCCATCAGCGGAAACATGTTTCCTGCCTCCAGAGTGTCCAATCCTTTAATAATCTTATATGTCTCAATCAGATCCCCTCAGTCTTCTAAAGTCAAGGGTATACAAGCCCAGTCGCTCCAGTCTTTCAGCGTAAGGTAGTCCCGCCATTCCAGGAATTGACCTCGTGAACCTACGCTGCACTCCCTCAATAGCCAGAATGTCTTTCCTCAGATTTGGAGACCAGAACTGCACACAGTACTCCAAGTGTGGTCTCACCAGGGCCCTGTACAGCTGCAGAAGAACCTCTTTGCTTCTATACTCAATCCCTCTTGTTATGAAGGCCAGCACGCTATTAGCCTTCTTCACTACCTGCATGCTTACCTTCATTGACAGGGGTCACTCCACCCTGGGGTGTGAATGACAAAACATTAGCATGCAACAAATCAGAAGAGAGAGGAGTGAAATGCATTGTAACATAAAAGTCAGGAAGATTCATTTCACCACAGCATTGGCGAGACCACATCCAGAGTACAGTGTACACTATGTCCACTTCTAGTCTCCTTATTTGAAAAATAATAAAATTACTTTAGAAACAGTTCAGAGCAGGTTCATTCAATACATTTGTGGGACAAAGGGCTTATTTAATGGGGAAAAGGTTGAACATTTCATTATCCACTGGAGTACAGAATAATGAGAAGTGATCTTATTACAACAAGAAAGATCTTGAAGGGGCTGGATTGGTTGGATCCCAGGAGGATATATCATCTCGTGTAGGAAATAACATAAAAATAAACCTGAAATAGAAACTCACATTCACACAGTAACTGTATTATATGAGTAATCTCAAAACATTCCTTTATAAAAATGCAAAAGAAACAAAACATTTGTAAAATACCTAGGAGAAAGTGAGGACTGCAGATGCTGGAGATCAGAGCTGGAAAATGTGTTGCTGGAAAAGCGTAGGTCAGGCAGCATCCAAGGAGGAGGAAAATCGAAGTTTTGGGCATAAGCCCTTCTTCAGAAAAGGCTCTTTGGATGCTGCCTGACCTGCTGCGCTTTTCCAGCAACACATTTGTAAAATACCGTAACATCGGCATGTTTTGAGTATTTAAAACACCATTGGTACAATACTGATACTCAAGTTGTTATATCTAACACCTGGACAGGTTTAATGTGGATTAAAGATTTAGACTGAAACTGAAAATAACTTCTTCCTGGGGCTATCACACACCTGCTTGAATATGCTCAGCTGTGTGCTGAACTGCGGTGTTGAATTAATCTGAGGAAGGGTCACTGGACCTGAAACATTAACTTGCTCTCTCCAAAGATGCTGCCAGACCCGAAGTTCTCCAGCAATTTTGCATTTTGTTACTAACTATGGGAACCCAGTTCAGGAGAACTGCTGTTATACAGCCAACCTATTCCAAGTGGGATTACCCCACTCAAAGTCAAACCTAAGAGTAAAAGACTCTCTCTCGAAACCATGAGCACTTCCATAAATCAAACCACCTTTCAGAACTCAGTAACAAACGTGAAGCCCCATTATTTCTTGTGATGGGTTAAAAACAAGCTATTTAAAGAATCAAAAACTGGCTCCAAAGCCAGACTTCAAAACCATGTTTAAAATAAAATCAACATGACGACAGGAAGGTGTACTGGACATGTTAATTATTAACTTCTGTCACACAGAAAAACCAGATACCCAAACTCACAACAATAAATTATATGTCAGTCATTCAGTTGACATCCCAGGAGCTGGGACCACAACCAGATGAGCCATGAGTTGACTGAATGTACAGCAGCTCAAAGGGCCAAATGGCCTATTCCTGCTCCTTTTTCAACGTTTCTCCAAGTCCCTTCAACTCTCTCAGCCAAGGGAGTTTTCAGAAAATGGACAGTGTGGGTACAAATGCTAATTCTAGGAAGGATGTGGAAGCATTGGAAAGGGTGCAGAGGAGATTTACCAGGATGTTGCCTGGTATGGAGGGAAGGTCTAATGAAGAAATGCTGAGTGACTTGAGGCTGTTTTAGATAGAGAAAAGAATATTGAGAGGTGGTTTAATTGACAGAGGGTTAGATAGGATGGACTGTGAGTCTTTTTCCTCAGATGGGGATGGCTAGCATGAGGGGACATAGCTTTGAACTGAGGGATGATAGATATAGGACAGATGTCAGAAGTAGGTCGTTTAGTCAGAGAGTAGCAGGGGGGTGTGGAATTCTCTACTTGCAATAGTAGTAGACTCACTAACTTTAAGGGTATTTAAATGGTCATTGGATAGGTATATGGATGAAAATGGAATAGTGTAGGTTAGATTGGCTTAAGATTGGATTCACAGTTTGGCACAACATCGAGGGCTGAAGGGCCTATACTGCTGTAATGTTCTAACTGGTCAGACAGCATAGAAGCAGAATCCTTGCAAGCAACTCATTTAGATGTAAACTCCGAGACACCATCGTTCTCCATGGAGAATAGTGAACCGATTCAAGTCTACTGTTTGGGGGCCTGTAGATAACTCCCAAGAGGGTCTTTTTACCCTTAGAATTTCTCAGCTCTATCCACACTGACTCTACATCCCCTGATTCTAGGTCCCCCCGCGCAAGGGACTGAATATCATCCCTTACCAACATGGCCACCCCACCCCCTCTGCCTGTCAGCCTGTCCTTACGATAGCACGTGTAGCCTTGAATATTCATTTCCCAGGCCCTGTCCACTTGAAGCCACGTCTCAGTTATCCCCTCAATATCGTATCTGCCAATTTCCAAAAGAGCCTCAAGCTCATCCATCTTATTTCTAATGCTTCGTGCATTCATGTATAGTATTTTTAATTTGTAACTGCCCTCACCCTTCCCATCAACTCCTATTTCACTCAACCTTACAGCATGATCCCTTTCTGAGTTTTCTGCCTCATTGATACAGTTGTCTTACTTGACTTCCCTTGTTCTAACTTTCATCAGTGTTGCAATATGCTCTGTCAGTAGCTGAATGTGCACACACTTTCCACACTTATACATGCCAGATACACCAGAGTCATTGATCTCCCACATCAAGCACGTAGCACACTGAACCAGCTTGGCAGTCATGTCTTCACCCTCTTCAACTGTGGCGTAATCACTTCACTCAACCTCCTTGTCAAAGACTCCTGAGCTAAAGCCTCACTCTTCAATCCACAGGAACTTCCTTGAACCCTCTTTTTGGGGCAAGTCTGTGGACTTTTAATTTAGGTTAGAGGAGGCCCTACTTTGTAGGTCTAGAACACACCTACTCAAGTAACAATCACTTACCTTCCCGACCGGCTTTGCACTCTGCCCTCACTTCCGCCCAGCTCCCGCTGCTCTCTGATGCAAAATTTACCTATGTCAGAATCTCTGCAGGCTGAATATATTTTGAAAGAACAGTCTCTTACAAAATCACTCATCACTGTGAACAATTTCCATGATCAACTTTACTCATCCCCTTGCATTCAAAGATATAATTTAGGAGAAGAATAGGCCATTCAGCCCCTCAAGTCTGCTCCATCATTCAATAATATCATGGTTGATACGATTGGAACACCAATCTGCAGTCCTGTCTACCCAATTAACTTTTCAACTCTTCAACAAGAATCTGTTGACTTTTGCCTTCAAAATATTCAAGAATTCCACTTCCACTAGCTTTTCAGGAAGAGAATTTGAAAGACAAGCAATCTTTTAAAAATATTAATTTGCCCTGTTTTAAATGGATAACACCTGATTTATAAACAATGACCCTTATTCCTGGCTTCTCCCATGGAGGAAGCATCCTCTCCACTTCTGCATTGTCAAGATAAGACCAAAAAATAATACCCTCAGTATGTCATATCATACGATATAGAAGTAGATTTGGCTATTCAGCTAATTGAGTCTGCTCTGCCATTCGATCATGACTGATATGTTTTGCAACCCCATTCTCTTGCTTTCTCCCCATCGCCCTTGATCCCCTTGATAACTAAGAACCTATCTACCTGTCTTAAATATACTCAATGACGGTTTCCAGAGTGCTCTGCAGCAGTGAGTTCCACAGATTCACCACCCTCTGGCTGAAGAAATTCCTCCTTATCTCAGTTTTAAAGGTTTGTCCCTTTACTCTGAGCCTGTCCCAACAGATCTTAGCCTCTCCTACTCAAGGAAATATCTTCTCCATGTCCACCCTATCCAGGCCACTTAGTATTCTGAAATTTTCAATCAGATCCCCCGTGGGCGGCACGGTGGCACAGTGGTTAGCACTGCTGCCTCACAGCGCCGGAGACCCGGGTTCAATTCCCGCCTCAGGCGACTGACTGTGTGGAGTTTGCACGTTCTCCCCGTGTCTGCGTGGGTTTCCTCCGGGTGCTCCGGTTTCCTCCCACAATCACAAAGATGTGCAGGTCAGGTGAATTGGCCATGCTAAATTGCCCGTAGTGTTAGGTAAGGGGTAAATGTACGGGTATGGGTGGGTTGCGCTTCAGCGGGTCGGTGTGGACTTGTTGGGCCGAAGGGCCTGTTTCCACACTGTAAGTAATACAATCCTTCTAAACTTGTTCAAGTACAAACCCCAGAGTCCTTAACTGGTCCTGATATAACAAGCATCTCCAGGATTATTTTTGTAAACCTCCTCTGAACTCCCTTCAAGGGCAGTACATTCTTACTTAGATACAGGCCCAAAACTGCTCATTGTATTCCAAATGCAGTCTGACTAGAGCCTTATACAGCCTCAGTAGTACTTCCTGTTCTTGTATTCTCATCCTCTTAAAATGAATGCTAACACTGCATTTGCCTTCCTTACTGCCAACTGAACCTGCAAGGTAACTTTCAAAGAATCCAGAACCAGGACTCCCAAGTCCCTCTATGCTTCAGCTTTCTGAAGCTTTTCCCTGTTTAGAAAATAGTCTATACCTCTATTCTACCTCACACTTTCCCACGTTGTATTCCATCTGCCATTTCATTTCCCACTTTGTGAGCCTTTCCAAGTTTTCTGCAGCCTCTCCACTTCTTCAACACTATCTGCCCCTCCACCAATCTTTGTGTCATCTATAAACAACAAGAGTGCCATCAAATCCTTCATCTAGATTGTTAATGTATCCCATCACTGAACCCTGCAGAACTCCACTAGTCATCAGCTGCCATAGTGAAAAAAGGTTTCCTTATTTTGGATAGGCATATGGAGGATAGTGGGCTAGTGTAGGTTAGGTGGGCTTGGATCGGCGCAACATCGAAGGCCGAAGGGCCTGTACTGCGCTGTATTCTTCTATGTTCTATATTCTATGTTCTTATCCCCACTCTCTGCCATTTGCCAGTCAGCCAATCCTCTATCCATGTCTGTGCCATACTCCTAACACCCTGGGTACTTATTTAGCAACCTGTGCAACACCTTGTCAAAGACCTTCTAGAAATGCAAATAAATCATGTAAATTGGCTCTCCTTTGTCTCACTTGCTTGTTACCTCTTCAAAGAATTATGACAGATTTGTCAGGCATGACCCTCCCTTTACAAAGCCCTGCTGACTCAGCCCTATTTTAGCATACATTTCCAATTTCTCCGCAGTCTCAACCTTAATAATGGACTCTCAAATCTTACTAACGACCAAGGTCAGGCTAATAGGCCTATAATTTCTTATCTTTTGCCTCCCCCCACAACCCCCCTTAAACAGGAGTGTTTCTTTTTTCACACCTCTGAGACCCTCCTGGACTCCAGTGATTCCTGAAAGATCACCACCAATGCCTCCACGATTTCCTCAGCAATCTCCTTCAAATCCATGAAGTAAAGTCCATCTGGTCCGGGTGATTTATCCATCTTCAGACCTTTCACCTATTCAGTTCCTGTGACATTTTTTTGTTCTCCATTACTTCTTAGCCAACCTCATTTTGCTGTGTTCCAGTGTCCACTCTTGCCTCTCTCTTACCTTTTATATATCTCAAAGAACTCTTGCAATCTTTTATGTTCTAGCTAGTTTACCCTCCTATTTCCTCCTTTCACTGCTTATTGCTTTTTAAAGTTGTCCTTTGCTGATTTTTAAAGCCTTTCTAATCCTCTGACTTTCCACTAATCTTTGACACATTGTATGTTTTTTCTGCATTATAGTAATATTGTTTACAGTATGTTAATTTTCATATCAATGCAAATAATTCCCAGCTTTACCTTTTCACCAATATGAAAGCAAAATACTTCTGGACATTTGAAAAGAAGCAGAAAATGCTGGGAAACTCAGTAGGTCTAGCAGCATTTGTAGAGATTCAATATTTCAAGTCTGTTACCTTTCATCAGAAACTACAAATGCTGCCAGATCTGCAGAGTTTCCCAGCATTTTCTACTTCTTTTTCAAATTTCCAGGAGTATTTTGCTTTCATATTGGTGAAAAGGTAAAGCTAGGAATTATTTGCATTAATATGAAAATTAACACACTGTAAACAATATTACTATAATGCAGCAGGTAGATTAAAGAGAGGAGAAGCCCTGAACCTCTCTGTTTTTATGCCATTTTTCTACGACTATCGACCAACTCCATGAACATCTCCTTACTGTCAGATTGTTGATTTGATGTTATGTCATCAATGAGCCAAACCTTATTTTAGCTGAGAATTAGAAAGAATGAAGCCAACATTTCTGGACCCTGCCATAAAGTCTGCTTCCCTCCCATCTATTTAGAAGTCTGAATCAGTCCAGGCAAAATTTCAGTGTCCATTTTGAGGCTGGACCACTCAATGATTCACAAGTCTGCCTGTTACTACCTGTGTCACCACCTCCATCCTACATCCCACACTCTAGCACGCTAGCCATCCTTCCACAACACTTCTTCTAAGTCAGTTCTGGAATCCCAACCTCCATCATCTATAATCTCCAGTTCATCTAAATTACAGCCAAATACATCCTACCCTTCATTACATCTCACACCCATCACACGTATTGTCAATGATCTGCACTGACTCCATATTGCCTGTTTCATACATTTTAACTTCTTTCCTCGCCTCCAAAATCCTTGGTCACCAAAAATCTAACATCATTTCTTTACTCTCTCCCCTTTACAAATTCCTGTCAATCTTTTCAATCAGGCATTTGCTCATCTTTCCTAAAATGTGCTGCTATGCTTTAGCATCTGTTTTGGTTTTTATATCCATTTGTGAAATCACATGATTCATTTACTTACATAGTAAAATAGATAGAAGTTGCTATTCTAAGGATACTGCATTAATGATGTTAGTTATTATTCAAATAACCAAAAGATATTTTTATTGGAAATTGAGCCTTCATCATATGATTTATTTGCTTAGGTAAATTAGGTTTAGTGCTGTTTAGCCTAGTTTAATTTAATTCATGTAGACAGAATTGAGAGAGCACTGTGTGGAACATGACTATTCCTGAACTACTGGAGCTAGAAGTAATGAATACGTGGAAGTCAGTGAAGTATATATGTATATATTAATATTCATATCCAATTTTTGTATTTGGAAAAGATAACTTACTTTATATGGAAGTATGTAAAGTATACGGCTTAGAAACTGGTCATTCAACTCAACTGAGTAATACCTGTATTTATAGACCTCAAAAACTTGCTTCTATACTCCTCCCCGTCAGCGTAACCTTTGTCCCTCATGTGCTCAATTAGCCTCTTCTTAAATGCAGCTATGATATTCATTTCAAACATTTCTTCTGATGGTGGGTTCAAGGGCGGCACAGTGCCACAGTGGTTACCACTGCTGCCTCACAGCGCCAGAGATGCGGGTTCAATTCCTGCCTCAGGAAACTGTCTATGTGGAGTTTGCACATTCTCCTCGTGTCTGCGTGGGTTTCCTCTGGGTGCTCTGGTTTCCTCCCACAATCACAAAGATGTGCAGGTCAGGTGAATTGGCTGTGCTAAATTGCCCATAGTGTTAGGTGTAGGGGAATAGGTCTGGGTGGGTTGCTCTTTGGAGAGTCGGTGTGGACTTGTTGGGCTGAAGGGCCTGTTTCCACACTGTAAGTAATCTAAAACAAACATTCTGACCATTTTCTGAGAAAAGAAGTTTCTCCTGAATTCCCTTATGGAATTTCCCATTCTTATTAGATATTCTGGCCTCCATTTTGGCTTCAAGCACAGGTGAAAAGACTACCTCTGCCTTTACCCTGTCAAATATTTTCAGCATTTAAAAACCTCTCTTGAGTTAACCCTCCTCCTGCTCTCTTTTAGAGAAAGAGTCCCAACTCGTTCATTTTTTTCTAATAAGCAAAACCTTTCAGATTAAAATGCAATTTATATGAAATAGGGGCGGCAGGGTGGCTCAGTGATTAGCACTTCTACCTCACAGTACCAGGGACCCAGATTCGATTCCACCTTGGGCAACTATCTGTGTGGAGTTGCACATTCTCTCCATGTTTGTGTGGATTTCCTCTGGGTTCTCTGGCTTCCTTCCACAGTCCAGAGATGTGCAGGTTAGGTGAATTGACCAGGCTAAATTGTCCATAATATCCAGGGATGTGTAGGTTGGTGGATTAGCTGTGGGGTTTACAGGGATAGGGTGGGATGCTCTTCTAAGGGTCATTGTGGACTTGATGGGCCCGAATGGCTTGTTTCCACACTCTAGGGATTCTATGTTGCCTGTTTCCACATTCTAGGGATCCTATGTAACCATGGAAATCTGTTTTATAAGGTTGACACCAGAATGTGCAAAACTATTGTCCGTGGTCCAAAGTTCAATTTAAATTCACAAAACACTATTGCTTTTCACTTCTATATGTCCAGAAATAAATGCCAGTGCTTTGTTTGCTTTATTTATAGACTTTTAATTAGTGCCCCTTTTTTAAGTGATTTTACATGTTTGAACTCCTAGACTTTATTAGTTGTGTACTCCATTCAGACTTTTAGGAATTGTTTAGGCTTGCCATGAGTTCTTTAGATTTCTAAAATGGCATCCCCCACACGCACTTCTAGATATAAAAACATGCATGAGCTTAACATCTGCTAGATATAATCAGACCAGACAGATCATAAGCCATTATTGCTCATTTGAAGTTCCCTCCTGCAGCTGATCCCCCATCTTCAGCTCAGACAGCTGAACACATGTCAAACAGCATGGAAGGCCACCTCCCAGTAGCACTATTTATAGGGATCATTAACTACTTGCAAGTTAGTTACTGCTTTAGTTCTGGCTGTTGTTACAATTCTATTCATATTTGGTGATTTCTATAGTTCTAAATTTCAACAGTGTGTAGGATGTTGTATGGCAGGGCTTTTTTGCTAGTTTCAAGGGTGCTGCTTGTTGTACAACTCCTCAGATACTGAAGCAATTCATGTCCATAAACAGCAAGAATTGGATAATCAGAAACAAAAACAGAAATAACTGAAAAAACTCAGCAGATCTGGCAGCATCTGTGGAGAGAAAGCAGAGTTTTCCCAGCTGTTTCTGTAACACATGGGTATTGCTGACTGGTCAGCATTTATTGCCCGTCCCTAGCTGCCCTTGAACTGAGCAGTTTGCTAGGCCATTTCAAAGGGCAGTTGAGAGTCAGCCATATTGTTGTGGGTCTGGAGTCACATGTAGGCCAGACTACGTGAGGATGGCAGATTTCTTTCTTGATGGATATCAGTGAGCCAATGGTTTCATGATCATCAGTAGGTTCTTAATTCCAGTTTTTTAAAAATTGAATTCTATCATCTGCCAAGGAGGGCTTTGAACTGGGGTTCCCCAGAACATTAGCTAAGTTTCTGGTTTAGTAGTCTAATGATAATGCCACTAGGCCATTGCATCCTCTCTTGTACCACATAGATGCGAGATAACAAGTGATCTTCTACAAGAGAAAATAACAATCACTCCTTGAGATGCAATGAAATTACCAACACTGAATACCCCACTTTCAACATCTGGGGGTTACAGTTTACCACAAAATAGATTGGATCGCCCATATTATACAATGGCTGCAATAGAAGTGTAAGACTGGGAATTCTGAGGCAGGTGACTCACTTCCTGACTCCCCAATGCCTGTCCACATTTTCAGGGCACATCAGGGGTATGATAGAAAACTCTTCTCTCCAACTACACTGAAGAAGCTAAACATAATCCAGGACAAAGTAGTTCACCTTCTCACACTCTGCCACTGATGGACAGTGGTAGCAGTATGTACTGTTTACAAGAGACACTGCACCAATTCTGAGATTCTGATAAATTAATCCATAAATTCCATGACCTAGAAGGACAAGATCAAAAATTAGTGATAGAGAGATACCGTGCCTGAGGTAGGAGCTAACCTCCGAAAGCTTGCAATTTCATGTAAGCCTATTGGATTATAACCTGATATTGTTTGATTTTTAATCTTGTCCACCCCAGTCCAACTCCAGCATCTCCACATCATAGAAGGAACAAGGGCAATAGATACATTGGAAATCATATTCTCCTCCAATGACCACCATCCTTGCTTGGAACTAAATTGCTATTCCCTCACTGTCTCTGAATCACAATTCTGGAACTAATTTTCTCACAGTATAGCGAGTGGATATGTAAAATTTGGGAGTTAACATCAGAAGCCTGTATAATGACAATGATGATGCCAGAGTCTCTTTATTAAATAGGAAAAACTGGAAGAAAGCAACAAAATCTAACCTTGTACTGTACCCGTACCAGTTGGACCTCAGAAGATAGACCACTACCACCTTCTCAATGGCAATCAGGGTTGAATAACAAATGTTGGCTTTTCCAGTGGCACGACTATCACAAGAAAGAATAAAAATAATGGGGAAAGAACAGAAGTCACGTAGCAGGGCATAGCTAGAAAAGGGAGGAAGAGGATGGGAGGCTGCAAACTGGCCAGCCTCTGTTTGCCCATCCTGTATGTGCAGAGCTAGCTACAGTACCAGTAACCCTGACCCCAATTCTCCATTCAGTGACAGGCCTACAAGTCTTACCTTTCTTCTGTCACTAACTACAAGCCAACCAAAAAACACATCCTAAACCAAATTTATAAGCTAAGTAATGTCATTTTGCTGCCAAATCTAAACTAATCACCCTTGGTCCCTATTTTCCAAGAACATTTGCCAGGCCTGAAGTTTCTACAAAGTGCTAACTCAATATCAGCAATATGGCTGTCAGAAGGCAGCAGACTTTCAATGTGAGAGATTACAATTGGCTTTGCAAGATGACCTGGAGCAGTTCTGGGCCTAGACGGCCCAACTTTGAACCGCTCCACCTTAGCAGAGATGGCTGCAGGCTGCACTGGCTAAGCGGCAACAGCATGTGTACTGAGCAAGTCATGGGTCGAAATGGTTCCATGAGAGGACTCTAGGTTCAGCTACTGCTGAAGTTCCCGGGTGGCATCTCAGCAGCTCTAGTAATCTGCTGCAGGAAAGATTTCTGCAGTGACACCCTGCAAGCTGTTTAGATCCACTGCCACAGAAACAGCAGTCTGGGCTTGCAAGGCATCAATCTGACTTTCCACGTCAGCCCTCAGAGACATGCAACCAACGGTAGTAAGAACTTACCCATCATATTTGGGACCCAAGCTTTGTTTGAAGGGATGGGGTCTTGCCTCGGTGATGAGTGGTTAACCTAGTGGAAGATTCTTCTTTGCTTCTTGACATTGAGCACAGGCTTTCTGGAAGACTTCCCAATGCAGCAAGCATTTTATTATGTAAACCAATCAGCCTTCACCTGTAGCCTGGCACATCAATGAACTACGGTCACAAGTGTGGTGCTGGAAAAGCACTGCAGGTCAGGCAACATCCTGAAGGGCTTATGCCCGAAAAGTCAATTCTCCTGCTCCTCGGATGCTGCCTGACCTGCTGTGCTTTTCCAGCACCACACTCTCCAGCAACTGCAGTCCTCACTTTCTCCACGTCAATGAATTAATCTGAAACTTCTCAGGTAGATCTTACCTTTTGATGAGTTGGTAACTGTGCAATCCTTGGCTCCAGTCCAAGCAGGAGCACAGTGTTTATGGTGTCTCACCAACTGGAGCTCCTGTCTCTGTTATTGTTTAAGGTCCATGCAGCGTCAGTATCTGCATTGGTGTGTGATAAGTGAAATCAAATGGTGATGTGCCTCCATCATCACTTCCTTCTTATACCCCCTTCACCTGCTCCTAAGTTGCAGTTTTGGGATATTTGAAAGGTAAAAAGTAACAAAATGTAATGGTGTCAGGAGAAGGGAAAAGTAAGGAGTGATGATTATACCAACTGTAGTCAGAAGTCAGAAGAATTGTGAGCTAAGGGCAAAGCGAGATTGAGAAGAAGTATTTTAAAATGAGGATGCCATCATCTTCAATGAATTCAAGCTCACCAAAAGCGCACTGTCAACAATGACCCTTTGGATAGTGGCCAGCAGCATCTCCTACAAGAGTGTTGGAATAGGCATGCCTTTCCTCCTCTCATTTGTTCACGCTGGCAGTGTGTGTAAGCAGAGAGTAGTAAGTGTGAGGCTTGAGTCAGTTTTTACTGTGCAAGGATAAGTGAAGTATACACATGTTAGGTAGGTGTCCTAATTGAAAATAATTCTCTGGCCAGTGAGTGAAGTGCATTGAATAGGAGCAAAGGTTTGATAAAATATGACATTGAAGGTACATCGTATGGCATTTGAAGATGTAGTTATAAACTCTAATTACTCGTGTAAAATCAGTTCATGTAGCAATGCATCTAGATACAAGGAGTAAACTTCTAGCATTTATGTTCATCAGTTCCATCAGGCATCTAGCATGTGGCTGAGGGACTCATATCCTGTATAGCTACAGGAATCTCTCATCCTTTCCAACTACTCCATCTCCATTATAGCATCCAACAACCTTCCAATTGTTTTCTCCCATGGTCAGCTATTGTTGTTTGTTGCAAATGATTCTGAATATTGTCAGCACCTCTCATAATCATGATGCACTTTCCCCTTAAGAAATGCAAACTAACTTTAAATTGTTTGAGCAAGTATTGAAAATGAGCTCCATTCTAATGTTAATGTCCGATGAAGATCATCAACCCTGGCTGCTCATCATAAGAAGCAGGCAATGCAAAGATGGAAGGTGGCCAACATTGTATTAAATAAGTGCCATCTAATCACTCAGCCTGATGCCTGCCAACATGGTATCATCTGAACATTTTAAAATTTCTAATTTCCAAATCCAGATTATTCGTGCGAGTGGTGAATATCAGTGGTCTCAGCAACAATTCTTGTGAAACTCCACTACTCACCTTTACCTTTCAGAACAACTACCCTTAACCCCATTCTGTTTAATGGTCAGCCTGCTATCCATTCTGTTTCTTATACCTGAACTCCATATCACCTGACTTTAGTCATAAATCTACTTTTGAAGATGTTTTCAAGATCTGGATATATTACATTTACTACATTACCTGTGTCTGACGTTTTCTGTTTTCAAATAATGTAATAGATTGATCAGGTTGACCTTCCCTTTTGAAGTCAATGTTGACAATCCTTTAGAATAATTTTGTTTTTGAATCTCTTCCAGTATACATTTAAGTAAAGATCTAATTATCTTTCCTAGCACCGGTGTAAAGCTAATTGATTTATAATAAACATAGTGCAGGTAGAGAATGAGCAAGAGAAGATGGTAGTGAGGAAAATAAATAAATTTTAATTATAATTGTGCCCAAGTGCTTATTTTAGCTTTTCAGAGTTACAACAAAGCTCTTAAATTGCTTCATTACTGTAATTGTATTGTTTATTTAATGCACATACTGAAACCATTGCAGGACAAGATACCTGCTTGCTGATTTTTATTTACTTCACTGTAATTTTGTTCCTGCATTCTGATCTCAGTTTACTGATTTGAGTGTGCAAGTGATACAGTCTTTACTGTTGTCTAGGAAGAAAGTGAGGACTACTGACGCTGGAGATCAGAGTCAAGAGTGTGGTGCTAGAAAAGCACAGCTGGGCAGGCAGCATCCGAAAAGCAAGAGAATCGACGTTTCGGGCATAAGCCCTTCATCAGGAATGTGGCTGGGATCCAAGGGGGTGAGAGATAAATGGGAAGGGGTGGGGCTGGGGGGAAGGTAGTGAGAGTGCAATAGGTGGAGGTGATAGGTTGGAGAGGAGGAGGATAGGTGGGAAGGAGGGTGGACAGGTAGGACAGGTCTGAGTTGGAAGTTTAGATTTGGGATAAGGTGGAGGGAGGAGAAATGTGAAAACTGGTGAAATCCACATTGATCCCATTTGGTTGGAGGGTTCCAAAGCAGATGAGGTGTTCTTCCTCCAGGTGGCAAGTGGTAAGGGTTTGGCGATAGAGGAGGCCCAGGACCTGCGTGTCCTTGGCAAAGTGGGAATGGGAGTTAAAGTGTTTGGCGTCGGGGTGGTGGGGTTGCCTCATGCACATGTCCCGGAGATGTTCTCTGAAGCGTTCCGCAAGTAGGCATTGTATACTCCTGTCAGCTCATCCATTAGCTGCAATGTTTTGAAATTGTTTTCTTTGAATCAGCATAAAATCATGCATGGACATTGTGCTGAGAGCATATTCTGTAGCTAAGCATGTAGCATTACTTTATATTAGCACTCATAGGTTTCTTTTTTCACATATTGTATAAAATGGATAGGCAGTTGATGGTATGAGAGAATACAATAGATGAAGCAGAGTAGGGATAAGTAGACTGAACTGAACTAGACTGAACTGCATGATCGGCCATTTAATACTGGACTGCCTCCATTAAAATTGAAAGGTTCCACTTCATATTACAGCAAAAGACTATATTTTGACATGCTAGAAGTATAGAGGAAGAAATAATTATAAAGTACTGTATATGTAGGTTTCAAATTGAACACCAAACATAAAACTAATGATGTTGGAGTTTTTTTCGTGCAAGTGTAAGCAGTGCTAATAAAGCCATCATCTTTGAAGCACATGCCTGTTGGTATTGTTAAAAGCTTTACTATGTGTGCGATATGGCATCCAATAGAATTTGGTTCATAGAATGTTTTATTTGCTGCAGGCATCAATGACATGTCCAGTTTCTTTTTCCCAATTACCAAGCATTGTGCATAGTTCTGAGGCAGAGGCATGCAAAACAATTTACAAAATGGTGTTTCATATACACTTTTATGAAATAGATCCAGTGTGTGTTGCAGTGGGCATTGTCACTGAATGCAGATTTGATCCATAGTCCATCACAAATGTCCTTATTAGCATTTTTAATGAATATTGATAAACCCAGATAATAAGTCAAATCCCATAATGCAGATCACCGCCAAGACTATAAAGAGTTTGAGAGAGGTGTAATAAATAAAGAAAGTTTAGGTTATTCCAACTTTGAAGTTAACACATCTATGAGTTGTTAGAGCAAGTGGGGAGATACCAGAGCTGTAGAGATCCCACACTAACACAGCAACTTTGGGGCTGCTTACCCAGCTCTAAAAGGATGTGATGTAAGATACCCTGAAGGAGTTTCACTCTGCTTTGGTTTTATACCGAACTGATGTGCATTTCCAGGAAGGCTGGAGGTTAGGAATGAGAGAAAGCTCATCGGCCAGGCAGTAGTAATTTTCATATGTCATGGCCAAGTTAAAGAGGGATAACAAGAGTTTCTCTGCATATTAAGTGTTCTGAAGTATGTTTAAATTGCTCTGCTAAAAGACATGTACAAATAATCTCTGGCATATTCGCACCACATAGCTGAAACACTCATTTGTGTTATCATTGCAGTATACATATCACATTCCTGACCTTTAAGAAAACATTGATTGAGTCTTCCCTGCATTCACTAAGTGCACTTTCAGATTCTAATTACCAATTAAGACTAGTATGATGAACATATACAGCATTTCCACATTTTGCAGGGAGGTGAGGCAGCAATATTTTTTATCCTCTTTGGCAAATTTATGTCCTGGTTCTATTCACATTTCCTGAACTATTAGAATGGTAAATATGATGTTTTACATTTTAAAACCATCAAAACTCATTATCTTTTTCCTCTTACTAATTCAAATGAAATGTCACAAGGAGAATCTTCTTCATGCAAATTAATTTTGGTAAAATTCATTTTGATAAACTGGTATTTGTGGAAAAAGAAAATTAGTAAAATATCTATTTGCAGTGATGCTATACACAGGTCAGTATGTGACATCATCAAGATAATATCCATTGTAAAGTAATGAAACATTCACAAAAGAAAGCACAATTTCATTGTAAATTTAAGGATAGTAAATGACCTTGACATGAATTGTTTGATGAGAGAGGAGCAAGAATAGTTCAATGAGAAATAATGATGAGAACATCTCACGAAAGAACAGAGTATATATTGGGAACCCTCAGATATCCCAATGCATAACAACTGACCTCCCAATTCCTGACTAAAACGTCCAATTCCCCTTGGCCTCACACAGCCTGACCAGCCTCCCTCCAACTGGTCAACAACTGAACCCAACCTCCTGACCAACAACCAAACATCCAACTATACCCCGACCGCCTGACCCATTTTGACCTATATCCTCCAAACCCCTAACTAACACCCAAAGCATCCTGATTGATGCCCCCCATGACTCAAGTAACTCTCAACCCTCCAACAAATACTCAAAAATCCAATTACCCCCTGAAATTCCATCTACACACTCTGATCCAACCCGACTTAATCTGAATTTCTTTACTGACAGCCTAATTAACCCTCAACTAACTCCCCCAATCCTGCCCCGACCACTGGAAAAACTCAGTCATCTTCTTCTGCTTAACACGCTGTCTTCAGACAAGTACAAATACCGTCCACCATGTTGTTGATACCAATGTATTTCTGGCATTTTTGTGCTGTAGTGCCAAATCTCCAGGACTTTCCAAGGCCTTTGCAGCTTTGTCAATGGTTAGAATCCAGCTCATGTAGTTCATGATGATATAATTGATCACATGACTCTGCACTCAGTAGGAGACAAGAGACCAGTCCAGAAAGAGCATGTGAAGTGCAAGGTCCTGGACATAACACAGGGAGCTGTATTCTGTAAGTACTGATGGAAATAAAGCAGTGCTACAGTATGTAATTTGTAGAGCTTTGCTTATAGAGATAAGCAGCAACAGTCTCAGAGATACTCACAGCCTGAGCGAGTCCAATGTGCAATTGAGAAAAACCTTCCAGAGCCAGATTCTGAATTTAGAGCACAGCCTAAGGACACAGCCGAAATGAGAAGACTCTGAAGGCAGGTCGAGACCTGAGAACACTGATTACGGTGCTACTGAGCAGTAAGACCCCGAAAGCAGGGAAGATCAACCTTAGAATATTTCAAAACTTCTCCATGAAGTGGCAACACTATAGAGAGTAGAAATGCAATTAAGAACACTTCATCAGGAAAACACAAATACTCACCCAGTTCATTCAGGCATTCAAGTCCATTGGAATAGTAGTCCCAGTAGAGACTTTACTCATTGCCTCAATCATTTCGAATATGGAAGGCCCACAGGGAGTTAAATGGAAGTTCTGGAACCAGCAGTTTCAGTGGAATCAAACAGCTTCAGGTTTGCAGGTATGAAGGAGCCACACCTATTTTTAAATGTGCTGTAGGTCTAATAGCTGATGATGTTTTGCTAATACAAAGTGTAGAAGAAAGTATTACAGAGTATATTCCAGGAGATACATTGATTAAAGTGTTTGATGCATACTTTAGGCCCAAAATAAATTTAGTCATAGAACATGCAAGATTTAATCAGTCATCTCAGTGTTCAAGAGAATTAATAGAAGCCTTTGTAACAGATTTATAAGGTCTAGCAGTATTTTGCAGGTACAGTATTTTGAAGGGTGGTTTTATTAGAGAGTAGAGAGTAGCCAGTGTGAGGGCTCTGGTGTTATTGAGTCATAGAGATGTACAGCACGGAAACAGACCCTTCGGTCCAACCCGTCCATACCGACCAGATATCCCAACCCAATCTAGTCCCATCTGCCAGCACCCGACCCATATCCCTCCAAAGCCTTCCTTTTCATATACCATCCAAATGCCTTTTAAATGTTGCAATTGTACCAGCCTCCACCACTTCTTCTGTAGCTCATTTTATACATGTACCACCCTCTGCGTGAAAAATCTGCCCCTTAGGTCTCTTTTATATCTTTCCCCTTTCACCCTAAACCTATACCCTCTAGTTCTGGACTCTCCCACCCCAGTGAAAAGACTTTGTCTATTTATCCTATCCATGCCCCTCATAATTTTGTAAACCTCTATAAGATCACCCCTCAGCCTCTAACTCTCCAGGGAAAACAGCCCCAGCCTATAAAGGAAAGCATACCAAGTGCCTTCTTCACTAACATATCTACCTGCGACTCCACTTTCAAGGAACTATGAACCTGCATTCCAAGGTCTCTTTGTTCAGCAACATTCCCTAGGACCTTATCATTAAGTGTATAAGTCCTGCTAAGATTTGTTTTCCCAAAATGCAGCACCTCGCATTTATCTAAATTAAACTCCATCTGCCATTTCTCAGCCTATTGGCCTATCTGATGAAGATCCTATTGTAATCTGAGGTAATCTTCTTTGCTGTCCACTACACCTCCAATTTTGGTGTCATCTGCAAATTTACTAACTATACTTCTTATGCTCACATTCAAATCATTTAATGATGAAAACTTGTGGCACTCCACTGGTCAAAGACCACCAGTCTGAAAAACAACCCTCCACCACCACCCTCTGTCGTCTACCTTTGAGCCAGTTCTGTATCCAAATGGCTAGTTCTCCCTGTATTCCGTGAGATCTAACCTTGCTAATCAGTGTCCCGTGGGGAACCTTGTCTAATGCCTTACTGAAGTCCATATCCAACTTATCTAACTACTTTTACTCCACAGAGGAGCACGATCAACATTTGATACTGAGCCATATATGGAGATAATAGAGAAGGTGACTAAAAGCTTGATCACAAAGATCATGAGAAGCATCTTAAAGGAGCTGAGAAAGTTAGAGCTTCAAGAAGGGAATTCCAGAGCTCAGGGCTAAGAAGTATTCAGCATCTGAAGGCACAGTCACCAATGATGAAGTGATTAAAATCAGGGAACTTCAAGAAGCCAGAAATGTTGGAGTGCAGAGACCTCAGAGGTTATGAAAACCAAAAGAACTGAGGATGCTGTTAATCAGAAACAAAAACAGAAGTTGCAAGAAAAGCTCAGCAGGTCTGGCAGCATCTGTGAAGAGAAATCAGGTTAACATTTCAGGCCCAGTGACCCTTCCTCAGAACAGCATGCTGAGAAGAGATGTGGCAGTGAGTTAAATGCTAAATAAAACCAAAAAGAACTGCAGATGCCATAAATCAGAAACAGAAACAGAAGTTGTTGGAAACGCTCAGCAGGTCTGAGAGCAATTGTGAAGAGAAAATAGAGGATTGTTGTGTGTCTGGTGACCTTTCCTCAGAACGAATGATTAGAGTGATTTTGAAATAAGGATCAGTTTTTTTTACATTTGAAATGTTCATAAAGCAGATGTCAGGGTAAGTTAGTGAGCACATGGGTAATGAGTGGCCTGAAGTTGCTGTGATTTAGAACCTTGCAGCAGAGCTTCAGTTGAGTTTCAATTAATGAAGGTGGAAGATGGGAGGCCAGCCAGGAGTGTGCTGGAATAGTCAAGTCTCAAGGTAACGGAGGCATCGGTGAGAGATACAGAAACAGTATAAGTTCTTTGATACCATGTTGAAGTAAGAAGAAATGAGTGATGAGAGTTCAGGGCAGATAATTCTGGCAGTAAGAAGTAACTGTATATAATGAAGGATCAAGCTTAGTAAACTGGCAAAAAGAATTGCCAACACATTTGATTACTTGTCCAATTTTCATTTCTATTTACATCTTCCAATCTATACCCTGTACATTTCTGGAAAATCAATAAATAAATTGTGCTTTATGTTTTTTACAGGGAGAGTTTCAGTTATCCCTTTTTCATGTTTGTAAGTGATTTCTTCCATATTGTCAGATCACCACCTGTAAACAGTTGAGAGGCAAAGTTAATTGCCTGACATAAATGGGACAGTAGCAGTTTGGAAATATGTTTTTTTTTCCATTTCTATAGAAACTATAGTACCTGCTGAGTTTGGTAGGATCATGTTCATGGGCTGATACAGTGCCCACCTCTCTCACTAACAGGCCACTTATATTGATCAAATTAGATTTAGATTTAGATTTTATGTTACACGTATTCAAGTACAGAAGTACGGGAGTGTAGTGAAAATCTACTATTGCCACACACAGCACTATCATTGATACAAATGTACCTAGGTGCAAAACAATCAGGTACAAAGTAGTAAAAGTAAAAAGTTAAAAAGTTTAGCATTACAGACCTTCATGGAATAAGTAGAAAAATAAAGAAATACGGTAATAGTTAACATTAAAGTCCTTCATAATATAAACTAGAAAAATAACAGAATAAAGTTAGAAGTTCAACAGTCTTTAATGAATGGTTGCTAAGCCCCCAATTTTCTCCACTGATTTTGCTCTCTGGGAGACCTGCCTGTTCTTGCCTCTGTTGCAGATTCGAGGGGGGCCTCCCTCACTGCCCGTTCTTCCCGCAGCAGGCCACAAAGCAATTGCTGCTGCTGTCACTGAAGCTGCCGCCTCTAATCACCTCTCGCCTCTGGAACATGTCTACACAGGATCTGCTTGTAATCTTTGATCGCTAGATGAGCGCTGGGCCCTGCTCTCCCCACTAGCCACCTCAGACACCAGGCCGAGTGACTGCCACAGGCTGTTAGACACACTCATGGGCCACGAAAGGATTCCCATACTTTGCCAGGAGGATACCACGCCAGGTCCGCACTGAGGCATGGAGAATAAAGAAAGAAAGAAACACAAAGAGAGAAAAGAAAAAGGGAAAGAAATGGACAGAATGGAAAAGTTTTGGCTGAAGCGTCCTACTCCACCGCCATCTTGAATCGATAATCGGAATCTCTGGTGAGGGGGAGAAATTATAGCAAAGGGAAACTTCCTATGGGACCCTCCCTTTCCCTTTCTGACTCAGGGTGCCTTGGCTGGGCTTATCCCTAGCCCATTATTACTTATGAACAGCCTTAAGTGATCATTAAAAGAAATAGCTGAAGGCTTCTCAAAAAATGGTTGATATTTCTTTTTGATTTTTATTATTGCATGACCAGGTTAAGTGGAAGTGAGGTAGGACTTGAGTACTATTAGAAATGTCACTCTTAATGTCCAGACATGTGATGAAGCAATTAAAGTTCAGGAGGCGGCTTTGCACAAACAGAGTTGAGATTGGTGAATCTCTGTGCTGTTGTACCTGTAGTTCCAATCTTTGCTTATAACTTGTTGAATTTGCCCTATATATCTAACAACAGAAGAAAATACATCTGCAAAAAATATAATTATGCACTGAGCCAACCACACTAATGGGAAAGTGAATTTTCTGACTGGAAATCCTGCTACCTCCATTTATCTTCCAAGCATTTTGTCAGCACCCCACAAGGAGAAACCAGCATTTCAGCTCTGTTGGAGACTCTGTCACATTCAGATGAATGTCAAAGTGCAACTCTGATTATTCATTGAGATTGGCATCCTTGTTTCTAGATTTTGATCCACAGCAACCAGCCTTTAATTAACCAAGTCCGCAGTGTGTGCTGCACGGAATTTTATATACTGCAGGAAGAACCAGATATACCTTGGAGAGAAAAATCTTTTTGTAAAAATGTGAGAAGAGGTCTTGACATCTGTAACAAATGAATTGTACAGTAACTGATAATTACTAAAGGAATATTCTTGATGTCTGATAAATATAACTGATACAGAAAGAAATCAGTATTCATTTAAGTAATAAGTCTAAAGTTAGGAACCACATTATTTCAACAGTAAACTTAAAAAATAAACACTAAAAGCTAAATTTTAGATAAAATTTAAATACTTTATCAGGACTGCCTTCTGTTATGTTTCCTCCCTTTCTATAACATTCCCTTCCCTTCTATATTTGGCCATGCTAAATTGTCTGTCGTGTCCAGGGATATGCAAACTAGATGGATGGATTTAGTGTCTTTGATGTTGACTTTCTAAAGTGGTGGAGAATGTGGTTTCTGTATTTTCCTCAACCTTGGGAACCGATGGGCCTGAATTGTACAAAGATGGACTTTTGTTTTAATGTAGGCATCGGGATATGGCAACATAAACACTTTTCACTGTATTTGTTTGTAAAAATACAAGCAACAATAAATTACTATTCTACTCCGTGATAACTTTAGTTGTAATGATGAACCTACTTTTTTCTGTGTCTTCCAATCTTTTCAGTCTGTTTGAAACCTTGCGCATATCTTGTTCCTTCTGTTCATTTTGGCTGTGTAAACAACTTATTTTAAAATGTTGCTAATTGATTGCCTAAGGAAAATCCAACCTACTTTATCAGACACATTGCATGTAGCTGACGAGGGTTTGAGTTCTTTCAGAAACACATTTTGACATTATTTAGCTCTGATTGACATAGTTGTGCTTTGCTGACCCATGAACAGAGCACAACCGGGTAAGCAAACTCATCCGCACAGCATTATAAGGACTGATTTGTCATGCCATTTAGAATTACTAATCCTTGTACAATAATAACATGCATAAGGCGTCATGGATAACACTGAAACCCATATGAAAAGGGAACAGCCCCTACCAACCCGGTAGATTCATCAAACCACTGCAAAAAATAACTTGTTAGGTTCTGTAAAAGAAATATTAAGAAATACATTGGAAAGCAAAATACTGATGCCAAAAATTGGACATAAAAGCAAAATGTTCTGGAAATGGCAGGTTTGTCAGCAAGTGAGGAGAGAGAAACAGAGTTCTGTTGAAAGGTTATTAATCCGCAGCATCATGGCGAGGAATTAGTGTGGGCATCAGACGTCTCCCTCCAGTTGGAGTACAGCTGGAAGTCTGGCATCATTTTTCACTGGGAGACCTAACATTATTTAATGCCAATCAGACATTCAGCTGGTCAGTGCCTGGTCTCTTTGATTAAGCCCTCAAGCTCAGCTGAATCAACAGCACCACCATGCTTCAAGGCCACTGCTAATATTACAGTAGGCAGGAGAGTTGACGTTCCCACCAGAAGCCCTTCGTCAGGCATATGCCCAAAACATCAACTGTCTTGCTGCTCGGATGCTGCCTGACCTGTGTGCTTTTCCAGCAGCACACTTTTGACTCTGACTCTCCAGCATCTTCAATCCTCACTTTTTCCTAGTATTACAGTGGGACTTGCAGGAGGGATCAGTGATGGATCTCTAGTTAGAGGTTGGTATTGCTGGGATAGAGGTCGTGTGGAGCAGATCAGCAGTGTGGGAGGAAGAAACATCAAAAACAAGGCTGAGGGTGTCTTTATTTCCTCAATCTGACAATAGGGTGAATGAAGGACTGTTCTGGTGGACTATGAGCAAACACAGCAGTATTTACTTGACTGCCTCCCTGGATGGTAAATCACTCACCCACCATTGGTTGTATACCAGCAACAGTGGAATGAACACTTAAGGGTTTGAGTTAATCTCTGGATAAAAAGTCCACTCATGGGCCTTCTGACCCCAGATTTAACTGGAGTGAGGTGGAAAGGCAGTAGGGTCTGTGCTGCAGTGATTCCTACCCAGTTAAATAGTCTTCCCAAGTCCGAAGCCACTGGAGAAGCAGTGGGAATTTAAGCTGGCCCCTTGTTTTTCTCTTTTTAGATCTGCTAAGTATTATACACATGGTTTGTGATTTTTGAAGAAGATTTGTAGCTCAGGAGCCTCTAATGAAGTGCTGGTGCTCTGTCCCTCTTTCTATTTATTTGGCTTGGATTGTTGTGGTGGATTATATCACTTCCGGTTCTTTTTTTGAGAGGTTGGCAAATGGGGTCCAAATCAATGTGTTTGTTAATGGAGTCTGGTTTGAATGCCAGGCCCCGATGGATTCCCGTGTGTGTCTTTGTTTAGCCTGTCCCAGGATGGATGTATTGTCCCAGTTGAACTGGTATCCCTCTTCATCTGTGTGTATGGATACCAGTGATAGTTGGTCATGTCTTGTGATGACTAGTTTCCTGCCCGTCTATCCAATGTAATGTTTGTTACAGTCTTTGTGGGGTATTTTGTACATGATGTTCATTCAGCTGGTTGTTGGTACGGGGTCCTTTAATTTCACTTTTAGCTGTTTCAGTAGGGTGGTCCTTTAATTTCACTTTTAGCTGTTTCAGTAGGGTGATAGGTTTGTGGGCTACCCTGATGCCTAGGGGCTCCATAGCGATTTGAACCCCATTTACAAACCTCTTAGAAAAAGACCTGGAAGTGATATCACCCCCCCACAACAAACTGTGACAGATGAATAGCAAGTGGGATAGAAAACCAACACTTCATCGGGGACTCACTGATGATGTTACCTAGCATGGTGACGAAACATGGAGAACAAATCTACCAGCTCAGTGAGCAAACTTACAACCAGATTGTGTTCAGTGTGAGTGTTAAGACACTCACACATCACATATAAAGCTTATGCACAAGAGAATTGAATTCAGATTAATGACTTATGTAAATCTTTATTAATACTATAATGAATAATTAGACAACACCAGTATTATGTGCAGACTCAACACAGCTCATTAGGTATTTTAAGATGACACAAGTCTTGTGGTTCTGCTCGGAGATGCATTTTTCATATTTCTCTCTGGTTTACAGCAAAAAAAACCTACTGTTTTATAAGTCACAAATATTGCTGCATGTTTCATAACATAGCTATGAATAATCTGTCAAAAAAGAGCTCTCTTATGCTTAGTGCATTAATTTGGAACAAATTCCATACTTTAAACTGAAAAACCTGACAGTGCAAAGTTCAGACGGGTAAATTTCTTCTTCTGAAATTCAAAGACGTTTATTTTAGCTGTGGATTATATCAATTTCATGAATCAGTGATGCCCACTTTTTGCCAGTGGTTACCTGATCCTCTCAGAAACATATTATTGATGGAACAAAGTACAGCTGTACTGAGCACATTTCTATAATTCTTACAGTTTAAAATAAAAACTGGATTTACTTCAATAACAAAATGATTACCTTTTAGAGCCAAGTTATTCTCTCCACATGTAGGACTCATTCACTGAAGTAAACTGTCCTTCTGTATATCGGTGATGCTGTTTGAGTGAAACATTAAAAAGAGGAGTGAGAGTAGCCGATTCAGCTTTTCATGCCTGCGTTGCTATTCAGTTTGATCATGGCTGATCATCAAACTAAATACCTTGTTCCTGCTTTTTCCTCATACCCTTTGATTCCTTTTAGCCCTGAGAACTATATCCAATTCCTTGAAAACATTTAATTTTATCACCTCAATTGTTTTCTCTGGCAGAGAATTCTGGGAGTTCACTACTTTCTGGGCAAAGAAATTTCTCTCCCTCTTAGTCCTAAACAGCCCTTCCTGGATCCTTAAAATGTGACACCTGGTTCTGGACTCCCCGGTCATCGGGAATATCCTTAGTTAGTGCTGTTAAACTTTTACAGGATTCTATGAGATCTCTATCATTCTTCTAGTTGTAACAGTTTTTCTTCATACGTCAATCCTGCCATCCCAGGAATCAGTCTGGTAAATACTCAATGTACTCCCTCTATATCCTCAGATTCATTTGCAATAAGACATCCCAGCTCATAGTGGAACAATATTGATATTTTGAAAACAGTCCACATTTATAGAACTGGAAGTGTTAATACAACATAAAGGTGGCTAATTCTCCAAGACTTGTTCAAGTGTATCCCAGGACATTGTGCAAAGTTAGGGAAGAATTTGCAAAGCCTCCAGTAGAGACAGTTGAATTATCTACAGCTATGGGTGAGGTGCCAGAGGGCTGGAGGCTGGCTAAAGTTGTGCCTTTATTTAAGAAAGGCTGTAAGCAAAAGCCTGGGAACTGTAGACCTGTGGGTCTGATATCAGTTGTTGGAGAGAGTGAGGATTTACAAGGATTTTGGAGAGATAAAGACTGGGGATAGTCAGTATGGCTTTGTGAGAGGGAAATTCTGTCTCACAAACTAAATGTATTGTTTGAGGACATAGCCAAAATGATTGATGAGGGCAGAGCAGTATTCGTTGTTTATTTGTTTAGTAAAGCCTAGGACAAGATTCCGCATGGTAGACTAATTAGTAACATCAGATTACATGGGATTCAGGGAGACTTGCCAATTGGATATAAAATTGGCTTGACAGTAGGAGACAGAAGATAATAGTGGAGGGTTGTTTTTCGCACTGAAGGCCTGCGATCAGCGGTGTTCTGCAGGAATCGGTGCCAATTCTACTTTTGTCTCTCATTTATGTAAATGATTTGGATGAGAATTTAGGAAGTATGGTGAGTAAGTTTGTGGATAACACCAAAATTGATGTTCCAGTCAACTTTGGAAAAGGTTATCTAAGATTACATTGGATATCCAATCCCTCTACACCTCCATCCGCCATGACCAGGGCCTCCGAGCCCTCCGTTTCTTCTTCTCCCGACATCCCCACCAGTACCCTTCCACTGACACTCTCATTCATCTGGCCGAACTGGTCCTCACCCTTAACAATTTCTCCTTCGAATCCTCCCACTTCCTCCAGACCAAAGGAGTAGCCAAGGGCACACGTATGGGCCCCAGCTATGCCTGTCTCTTTGTTGGCTACGTAGAACACCACTCCCCACCTCTTCCTCCACTACATTGATGACTGCTTCGGCACCACCTCATGCTCCCGCGAGGATGTTGAGCAATTCATCAACTTCACCAACACATTCCACCCTGACCTTAAATTTACCTGGACCATCTCTGACACCTCCCTCCCCTTCTTGGACCTCTCCATCTCCAACACCGACATTTTTTACAAACCCACCGACTCCCACAGCTACCTGGATTACACCTCTTCCCATCCTACCTCCTGCAAAAATGCCATCCCATATTCCCAATTCCTCCGCTTCCACTGTATCTGCTCCCAGGAGGACCAGTTCCACCACAGAACACCTCAGATGGCCTCCTTCTTCAGAGACCACAATTTCCCTTCCCACGTGGTTAAAGATGCCCTCCAACGCATCTCATCCACATCCCGCACCTCCGCCCTCTGACCCCACCCCTCCAACCGTAACAAGGACAGAACGCCCCTGGTGCTCACCTTTCCCCCTACCAACCTTCGCATAAACCAAATCATCCGCCGACATTTCCGCCACCTCCAAACAGACCCCACCACCAGGGATATATTTCCCTCCCCACCCCTCTCCGCCTCCCGCAAAGACCGTTCCC
>NC_057720.1:53305927-53353111 GCF_004010195.1 Chiloscyllium plagiosum
CACCCGCACCAATCAACCACACCGCCCCGTGGCCCAACATTTCAACTCCCCCTCCCACTCTGCCGAGGACATGGAGGTCCTGGGCCTCCTTCACCGCCGCTCCCTCACCACCAGGCGCCTGGAGGAAGAACGCTTCATCTTCCGCCTCGGAACACTTCAACCCCAGGGCATCAATGTGGACTTCAACAGTTTCCTAATTTCCCCTTCCCCCACCTCACCCCAGTTCCAAACTTCTAGCACCATCCCCATGACTTGTCCTACCTGCCTATCTCATTTTCCACCTATTCACTCCACCCTCTCCTCCCTGACCTATCACCTTCATCCCCTCCCCCACTCACCTATTGTACTCTGTGATACTTTCTACCCACCCCCACCCTCCTCTCACTTATCTCTCCACAGGCTCTCTGCCTGTATTCCTGATGAAGGGCTTTTGCCCGAAACGTCGATTTTACTGCTTCGCGGATGCTGCCTGAACTGCTGTGCTTTTCCAGCACTGGTCTAATCTAGACTAAGGTTACATTGATCAATTGGGCCAATGGCTTGATGAGTGGCAAATGGATTTTAAATGGAAAAATGTGAGTTATTATATTTTGGTAAAACTAACAAGGACAGGACTTATACAGTTAATGATAGGGCCTTGGGTAGTATTATCAAACAGAGACTAGGATTTCAGGTATCTAGTTCATTGAGAGTTGCATCACAGGTAGACAGGGTGGTTAAGAAGACATTTAGCACATTTGCCTTCATTGCTCAGACCTTTGGGTATAGGAGTTGGAATATTATGTTGAAGTTGTACAGGACATTGGTGGAACCAAGTTTGGAGTACTGTAGGAAGGATATTATTAAATTAGAGAGTGTGCAGAAGAAATTTACCAGGATGTTGCCAGGACTGGAGGGTTTGTGAAATAAGGAGAGGCTGGATAGGATGGAACTTTTTTCCTTCGAGCGTAGGAGGTTGAGGGATGACCTTACAGAAATCTGTAGAACGATGAGGATTATACATAAGGTTAATAGCAAAGGTCTTTTTCCTAGCATAGGGGAGTTCAAAATTAGCAGCATATTTTTAAGGTGAGAGGAGAAAGATTTAAAGAGACCTGAGGGGCAACCTTTTCACACAGAGAGTAGTTTGTATGTGGAATTAACTGCCAGAGGAAGTGGTAGATGCAGGTACAGTTGAATTTAAAAGACTTTTGGATAGGTACATGAATAGAAAAGGTTTGGAGGGACATGGGCCAAGCACAGGCAAGTGGGACTATTCTAGTTTGGGAACATGGTTGGCATGGGTTAATTGGTCTAAAAGGTCTGTTTCCGTGCTGTATGACTTGATTGTCTAATTCTGTAAGTATCTTTAAGTAAATCAGCTAAGAGATGTCAAGGGCAATGTTCAATGTTATGTGCTGGTTGAGTCTCAACTCGTTTGTTCTGAATCTATCAATTCCAGTATTCCTATCCTAAATGTTGCATATGTGCATCAACTCAGTCTGTTGTCCTAGTCCAAAAATGCACATGCCCGCATTTGTTAGGTTGGTTAATTGCATAGCTGAAAATGTGCGAGGAGAAAGTGAGGACTGCAGATGCTGGAGATCAGAGCTGAAAATGTGTTGCTGGAAAAGCACAGCAGGTCAGGCAGCATCCAAGGAATAGGAGAATCGACGTTTCAGGCATAAGCCCTTCTTCAGGATAATCAAGTCTGAATATTGAAACTCAATGACTGACTGAAGTTGGAGTGATTTTGGTTTTGGATTGAATACTAGATAGGTTTAACGGTTTTCCATGTGTTCTGTAAATTCTCTCCATGTGAGTAACTTGCTGGAGGTGAGTGCAATCTCACCGTAAGGGAGAAGGGGAAGAAGTTTCAAAGCTTTTTATCTTACACGCAACAGGACAGATGTAAGACTGCCAAATTTCAAAGGGATCAACAATCTATATTGCATAAGGAAAGGTTATTGATTGGTTTGCGAAATCAGCTGTGATTGGTGGAGCATTGCCATGGAGACTGTACCAAGGAGGTTTTGTCCTCCATGATTTTAATCAGTGCAGTGCCTGGACAGAGCTCTCTGACAAATATTTCATGTTCTTCTCTGAATGTGCTGAGTGCCATTCTCCGGTCTTCTCATTGCCACTCTGTGCTTTCTACCTTTTCACATAATAGTCCTTTTGAAGTCTCAATTGTGCTGCCTCTCCACAATATCAGGCAGACATTAGGGAATAAGGGACAGTATCATCGTCACTATTAAATACAATTTCGATTCAAGAGATACTTCATTACTCAGAAATTGGTTAGAATATTGAATTTGCCACCGTAAAGGAAAATGAAATGCATCCTACAAATGCATTTAAAGATTGCTTAATAAATACACAAAGAAGAAAGTACAGGGGGCATATGATAGAGTGAGATGAAATAAGTTGGGACAAGATAAATGTGAAGCATAAACATAACTTCCAAATAGAAGAAATAGCACCAGAAAGTTTTTGATGTTTATTATGATGAAGCTTGAGTCATCAGCACTGTGTCAAACTGATAAGAGGACAAAGCCAAGATATTATGCTGACTTATACAAATGTGTAGGTGTTTCCACTAGTGGCACCAAAAGCTGGTCTGTAGGAGTGGTCAGCAGGACCCTTTAAGAGTTTTTACTGTGGCAACCAGATAAAAGGCCAGTACCAGGACTGCCATTCCAGCAATGATGGCGGTCCACCACACTGAGGTGCTGCTCCAATCAGAGGGTTAACAGCTCTGCAACTTTTGCAGCATCACCAATAGAGGAGACTATTAAAATACCTCCATGTTGAAGCACGTACAAGAGACTGGTATGTTTATTTTTAATACCTAGTGCCAACCATGCAGAGCTCAGTGATTAGAGTGATGAATTCTCCAGTAGTCAATGGAAGATGGTCATTGGTACTGGGAGTTCCTCTGAGAGACATGGAGCAGTCTTAAAAGATTGCCCCTCTCACCTCTGGGAACCCAGTAAGAGGCCGCCTTTGGCTCCCTGAGTCAAGATAGTGTGTGACTTGGAGGGGAACTTACAAGTGGTGATATTCCATTACACCCACTGCCCTGGTTCTTCAAGCAATACAAGTTGTGGGTTCAAAGTGTGTTATTTAAGGTGCCTTAGTGAGTTACTGCAATGGATCTTGAAAGGTAAAGCATCACATTAGAGCTCGGAATGACAGGAATAAGCCAATGGAATATTTTTAGAATGGATCTTAGAATTGCTCAGATTAGCAGTTGAGAAATCAAAAAGAACTCCCTACTTTCATACGTTGGTTGACAAGCCCAGATATGTGGTTCTGGAGGAATTTTAATTTTAAACAAGTAGTTATGCAGATTTTAATAAATGTAGCCTGGTATTTTCTTTTGGGAAATCTCTCTCTAATAACATTATTCTTCAAACTTGTTCATGACCAGAAGTAAATTTGATGGGTTCGCCAAGGGAGATGGAATAAATTTGCTCAATGCTGTATTCAGTTAAACTCAAAGCAGGTTTATAAGACCAGGGTCAAATATGTAGATTGCTGAAGATGGTGTAATGTATATTTGCAGCAACCCAAGAGCTCCAGTGTGGTTAGTGGCCAATTTGAAGAATGTGTTATATTCTTTGAGAGATGTTTGTGTGCAAATCTGCTTTATTATTTAGTTTAAGGCATGTAAGCTTCCCAACTGAAAGATGCCTGACGCTGTTTTCTCCACAGTTTCAAAGCAGCTTTTTTTTCTGACAGCAACATGATGTGGAACCCATTGCCATTGGTTGTTTACACAGAATCAGCTTCTTCCTCTTTTTGGTTCTCCCTACATGTCTCCACCCAATCCCAAATGCACAGATTTACATTTAATAAAGTTCAGTTAGATGGCAAACACATTTCTCCGTCCTTGCACTCACCCTGCAATAGAATATTGTCCAATATTTTGCCTAGTGATAGAGAAATCCTCCCTGAATGTGGTTTGCAACTTGTTGATAAATCTCTAAAGTAGACCAGCTGAATAAATCAGATTTTAAGAGCCACCCTGCAAAATCCAGTGTACGAGTCTGGTGTTAAATACCATATTTCTCCTGATAGTGGTATTGGTGGTTTACAATCCTGAGACAATGGATGGATCTGACATCTCGGAACTCTATTTTGAGAGAAATCGTCAACCTCTTCCTCTAATTCAATCTCTGACCACTTGTGAATTGTGTTTTCACACAATGCAGCCTCCTTATCACAGACTTAAGCCCCAAAAGCTATTACCTGGGTTGTGGCTTAGAAATGTGGGAGCAAGTTATGATCTAGGCCATATAGTTGTAAATACTGTTTGTTTTATGTTGGATATTCTGAAAGAATTAATTTGACAATATTCATAAAAATGCTTATTACAGGAATTGAAGTAACTAATTTAATATTTGCCAAAATTGATTAAAGTTTGAATTTGTAACAGAAGACAAATTAGTATTATGGAAAATTCATGATTTATTTCCTGAAGGAAAGAATGTCAATAATATGGAAAATAATATGTAAAGTACACAGAGGCTTATTAATATGTAATGTTTAAAAATATCAGCAAATTGTTCTTCAAGTGTCTTGGAGTGCAATATCTAGTCTGAGATTCCAATGGAGTCCTGAGGGAGTGCTACAAAATTGGAGGTGTTACCTTTTGGATAGGTCACTAAATGGATGCTAGAGGTTCACGCTCAGGTAGACATAAAGCATCCCATAATACTGGATGATTTTCTGCTGTCATGAGCAGAATGGACAATGGCTGCCTTGGAATGCAGAGTGGGTGGAGTCAGTTACTACTTTCACTCCAGAGCACAGTATAATATTTTGCTGCTATCAGCAATTGTATTAATCATCCATCCATTGTGTAGTGACACCCAGCAAATTGAATCTCATTGAAATGTCATTCTTATGGCAGAAATTAAAATTAAGTCTGGTCACAAGCAATCATGACTATTACATATTTTACATCAGTTGGCCATCAGATCTCTAAAGCCATCAGACCTATGATTGAACTCTGGTAGAGTTATATGCCAACATATCATCATTGTTTGCAAGTAACTATAGTGTATTTATTTGTAATAAATGTTAATTCTTATTAAGTACAGTAACTTTGTCCATGCTTTCAGCCAACTTCAAGCTGAAAAGGTAAATTGGGGAATTCTGGGATTTTTGAAAAATATTTGATTTTTGTGATGACTTTAGGAATTGTGGGGCTTGATTTCCAGTCTGATACCTAAGTGAGGCGCAACACTTTTCATACCTGATACTGTAGGACAAAGCTTCAGAACTGCCACATTGGTGCACTTAACTGTAAGTATACAAGGCAGTTGTCAGTGATGTTCAATTGTGCCGTTTAAGACAAGGTGGTCATGAAACCCAAAATGAACAGCAATTTCTAGTTCCTGCCTCCAGTGGGAGAACCAGTAGCTGAATATCCCCCAAGGAGGGTGAGGAGAATGGGTAGTCCCTGTATTTACCAACCTCAATGTTATTCCCTACAGCTCTTAAAACCCAAAGTAGGTACAGCTAAGGATGTCCTGAGCCATCAACACACAATTGTGTCACCTGCTGGAGAAGGAGTTATGGTCAGAAGGAATGGGCTGCTATCCAACCCCGATGTCTGTCAAGTTTATATCAGGCCTGAATTTTTATGCTAGTGACTTGTTCCAAGGAGTGACTAGTTTTTGAAGCCTTGACCACTCTGGGAGGGCCTTGTCGTCCAGCTCATATAAGGTGTGTAGCATGATTGTAGCAGGCTGTAACCTCCACAACTGGAGCTCAAAAAAGGGAAATCTCCTGGATGCAGATGAAATGGGGAATTGACAGCAATCTCCTAAGGGTGAGCATTTAGATCTGAGAGACCATGCATCACTGAGCTTGAGAGATTAGGCAGAAACTCATTGAAACCTCCACTTCCAGAAGGAATGAACTAGGTTTGGACTTCATTCATTGTCATATCGTTATAAGAAAACACCACAACCAACTCCTGGTCAGTCCACAGCACTTGTAAACCTTGTTACTTCAGCAATCCATGAGCTCTTAGGTTGTTGAATGAATATTTTCTTATTCATACGATTATATACTTGTTAGCTTCAGCTGATCCTACCTTAAAATATCTGAACTTTACAGATCCTCATCCCCATTCAGGAGAAAGCAGCTGTAACTGCAACAGGCAGTAACATGACATGGTGCTGAGGTTAGGTGGCCCTGAAGGTTCCAGTCAGCATATGTTATCCAACTCACTGAGCTGAAAGTCTTTACTAGTGCATCCTGGGAGGGTTGAGTGCCTTCCTCCTCAGAAATAGAGTTGGAGCTAATGATCTCTAATGCTGCTCTCTTTCTCGAGGGACAACTTTTTAACACTAGAGTAATTCGTAATGGAATGAGCTTCCAGAGGCAGTGCTGGATGCAGGTACAGTTACAGTGTTGAAAAGACTTTTGGATAAGTACATAAATAAGAAATGTTTGAAGGTGAATGGGCCAAGCACATGCATCTGTGAGTAGTTTAGTTGGGATTATGTTCAGAGTGGACTGATTGGACCAAAAGGTCTGTTTCCATGCTGTATAACTCAATGAGGTGGCTCAATATGCCCCACTACTGCCAGCATAGGAGAAGAATTGGATGTAAGAACATTGGAAAAGGATTGGCCATTTAGCTTATCAAGCCTGCTATACCATTCAATATGATCATAGCTGATTGACCACTTCAATGCCTTTTACTAACATCATCCCCAATACCCTGTACACTATTGATCGATTTCTGATTACCAATCTCTATTTAAACATATTCAAAGACTGAGCTTCCATAGTCCTCTATGAGACAGAATTCCAAAGGTTCACAATCATCTGAATAAAATAATTTATCTTCATCCCCAGTCAAAGTGGCATTGCCTTTATTTTTAAATTGTTTTCCCATTTTAGATTCCCCAACAGGGAGCACATTTTACCTGCATCGAACTTGTCTATTCCTTTAAGTATGTTTAGTTTTCAATGAGATCACCAATTCTAGTGAATACAGGCCCAGATGCCCAATCTCTCTTCATATGATAGTCCTACTATCCCAGAAATAAATTTGGAAAACCTTCTTTATGATTGAATTTAAATATCCATGGAATTTGAACCCATATCCCTCAGGGCTTTAAGCTGAGCCTCTGAACAAAACTACTACATCACAATTTCCCTAATGTAGTTGTGCAGAAAGACTAAAAAGCTTTATCAGGGTGAGAATGAATGAATATTGGTGTTATTGGAAAAAGCCATGCAGCACAGCACAATGGAGCTCATTCAGTTGCTGCTGATGGACATTCCACTTCCCCAAATGAGGAATCAGCTTTTTCTTCTCGCTAGCTTCTGTAGGCTTTCCTTATATGGAGTGAGGAGTCTCATGTCTACCACTGCACCACTGGTCTTTATCCACTCTGTCTGGTTATGAGGGAGTTTTCTACTCTGACTCAAAGAGAAAGATTGAGTATGCTGTAACTGGATGGGAGAAGCATCAATGGTGATGCAGAGGCAGGAAAGCAGATGGGGTGTCCCCAGCGAGTGAGTAGAAAACACAAAGGGTTGGTAATTTGGGAGGATGAGGTGGATGAGAGCCAGTGTGTGGACATGTTGTATGAACAGTAAGGGTTGTAAATCAGAAACCTTGTGGAGAGGGGTGTGCAGTGGCAGAATTAGTGTGAGTGGTGGCCCTGTGAGAATGAGGTCGCAGAGAGAAGAAGCTGGCACCCACCCTTGCAAAATGCAGAAGATTATTGATTACTTTCTTGCACTGTGTGACTTAGCAACTGACTGTGACCATTTTCTAGGCCCAGGCTGATGCGTCTGGTGGTGTGGTCTCATTTCCCAGTCAACAGGAGAAAGCACTACCCTATCCACTGTTGGTAACGTCAGGGGATAATTTGCCTTTCTTTGAGAACGCATGCAGGACCAGTTTGTGGGCAGTTTGTGACTTGCAGCATCAAGGGTGGTGCACAGTGGGGCTTTCAATATAGCATCAGCAGCATGAATGTTGCAAAGAGTTGGCAGCAATGCGGGTCTGCCTGTCTTGCTGCACTATTCCATGAGCTGCCCAACATAGGTGCCAGCCACATAATTAATGAGCTGAAGAGCAAAATTGTGACAAAAGCCCCTTTGGGCTGTGGTGCACCATCTGCCATGAATCTCACCGATAAAGACACTTGATGAAAAAATGGGAAAATTGAAACCACTATTTCGAAGAAGGGCATAAGGTTTCTCTCCAGTGTCCTGACCTATTTTTATGCCTCAACAAAAATCATTTTAATAAAACAAATTATCTGAACATTATTTGATTTCAGTTTGTTGGCCCTATTCTATGCCAAGATTGGCTACAGTATTTTATGCATTTCAACACTGTTTCAAATGTGAAATCCTCAAGCTCTTTAGGATGTCCATAGATCATGAATGGTGCTACATATATGCAGATCCTTTCTAAGCCTGAAATAAAATCTCCAATTATTTCTATATAAGTTAGAATTATAAATTTTGCCATTAAATAATGACACAGCATTTGATTTGCTCATATGATTTCTTAATAATTAATTACTATCTTTATAATGAACTGCAACTTGACCACCGGCATCCATCTACCTTTATTCAATTCCAACATCTGGGTTATAACATGCTAGTCCTTGAAAAAAATATAAGAAATAGGAGCAAGAATAGTCCATTCTGCCACGGATTCATGTTCCATTATACAATTCGATTGTGGCTGATCTGACTGTGTTCTCAAATCCACTTTCTTCTGTATTCCTCATACCTTTTGACGCTGCCTTTCTTTGTCTGAACTCTTTCGTAGGATGTGGGCATCACTTGCCAATCTTTAACTGCTTGCAAGACCATTTCAGAGGACAGTGAAGAATAACATACATTACCTTAGGTCTAGAGTCACATGTATGCAAAACAAGTTAAGAATCACTGGTGTCTTTCCCTAAAGGACATTGGTGAACCAGATGGGTTTTAATCGGTCTTTTTTGATCTTTATAGATGTTCTTGCGTCTATACTGAAAAATAGCTTCCAATTACAGATTTATTAATTGAAGTTAAAATCAACCAGCTGCTATGGTGGGATTTGAACCATGTCCTCAGCATTAACCTGAGCTTCTGGGTTACTAGTCCAGTGGCCTGATTATGATCTAATGACCTTCTACAGAGGAAGTTCCTTCTCAACTCCATCTCAAATGGAGATCCTTCACTCTGAAAATATGCCTCCTAGTTCTAAACATCCCCTTGAGATGAGATTATCCTCTCAGCATCTAGCCCGTTATATCTCCTCAATCAATGTTTCAATTAGATTACCCTTGGTCTTCAAAGCTCAAAGGACATAAACTCATCCTGCTGAACATTTCTTCATAAAAGAAGTCCTTCAGCCCAGGAATCTACCTCATGAACCTCCTCTCAACTTCCTCCAATACAAGTACATTCCTTCTTAAATAAAGAGCTCAAAGTTGTGTGTTATTTATTTAAATAAAAAGAAACAAACAGTCTCATGCATAGCCAGTAGCAATATCAATTACCCAAGACTTTCTGCAAATATTTTATCTGGTATCTTTAAACCCATCTAAGGACATGTAAATTGTTGCTAATAAGACTTCCCCTCTTTTGTAAATCTTCATATTTTTACTGTCCCAGTGTGCTAAGTATGAAGTAATATATTAATACATATGGCTGCTTTAAAGTAGCATTTAAAAACTAATTGATTATTTAAATTGTAAGTTGCATAAAGTATAGTTGATAAACACTTAATTTAGCAGTTTGAAACATTTACGTTTTTCAAGCTTTGGTAATTTCCCTGTTTCTATATTGGATTGATTATTTATAATTATATCCTTTGTACTTTCTTTCTACAAGTAATTTGAAGAAACGCTTCAATGATGTTCAATTGTCTCAGGTCTCCAAATCTATTGATGTGATTCTTGATCTCAACACATCCATATCTCGAACAGTTTGCTAATAACATCCATTGACTTCTCTCAGGCCTTAAATTTCCAAATAAAAGACTTAGGCAGTTACAAACTCGTATCTCGGTTATGTTTTCAGGCGTTATTTATGTAAGTTGTAACTAATGTGGCAGCTAAATAAATTATTTAATAAATACTTTTGCCTTCCAGTCTAGTTTTGTTTTAAGACATTAGGGGTAACTTACATTGGCAGGCAGAAACGGAGGCAGCCTTGACTTAAATGAAAATGAAGGTGGAAAGTGGGCTGAAAGATCACAATCACCCATCTCCTACCTGATATGTAAATATTACTCCCTTTTCTGGAAAACCTTCATTATTTATATTAAAGCCTTAGAATTGTTTAAATTAATAGTTCTTCTTTTGCAATAATTATAGAGACACCCCTTTTAAACTATCGATCCATGTTTTCAATCTTCAATTTTATGCTTGAATCAAAATCTCTCCAAATAAGGTGGGAGTTTTATAATCAACATTTACTTTGATTATGTGCCATTTTGTCTTAGGATCATATTATGCTCTAGTTCTTGTATATGACAAGAACCAATGTTAATAATTGATTTCCCAATCTGCTTTATTGTAAATACAGTATGCTTAAACTGTTGACCAGCCCTTGAAAGTGAATCACTGTCTAGAACAAAACCATCAGTAAGAGTGAGGGCAAGGTCTTTGATTTTCAGTTGAGATTAATTTACTCCGAAACCCAAGCTCTCCATTTGTAAGGTACATGGCAGTAAATTAGAAGCAATGGTAAATACAAAGACAAAATTGGTTTTCTCTATTTTATCCTGGTAATTAATTTAGGTTTTGGATGCTACCAATTGTAAGTACTATTGGACAGCATTCTTCCAAGCCCCTGACTGACATGGGCAATGAAACAATTTGTGAAAATCAGATGAGATTTTGAACAAGCCTCTTCTCAACATCAAGACCAAAAGGTCAATTTTCTAACCAAGTACTGGAAATGAAGACAGGATTCTCACAGGTGAGTGGTGAGAAAACTATTGACAGGGATTATTGTTCATTATCATCCTCAATATGACTGATCTCACTTCATTATATGCAGACTGCCATTCTCCCACTTACTGGGCATTTGCTCTTCCAAGCCTCCATCTCAGACACCCAGGAGCAACATCTGAGGATGTGCTCCATGAGCAGAGACTGCATGCATCCTACATCCATGGTCATTGGCATCTCAAACATATTAATCACATTGAATCATCATGACCCAATTCTGATCTACTTCTGTACTTCATTGCTGCATTTTTCAGTGCTCCAGCACATCTCATTACAATGTTATTGCAAGGGACACTTTGCCAACAGAGACAGGCAGTCAGCTCACAGATTCACCAAGGCTACTCACTCGCTCTCTTGGTGTAAACTTACTTCGTGCCTGTCAGGATGCTCATAGCGTCCCTGCCTTGCCTAGTCTGTGTGTTTTGGCCTTCAATCAAAACTTAAAAGTGTACAATTATTCTGCCTTGACTTGCTTTTAGTGCAGACACAGAGCTATGTAGATTGTCATGGTTGTCAACACATCAAGAGGGTTGAACATATTGCTATACAGGACGTCGGTATGACATTCTGTCACCTACAGGTTGGGCCAGCAGCCTATATTGCAAACATACTGCATGTGCATCACCCAAATGGCTATGTCTCATAGTCAAAGGGAAGAAAAGTTAAGGGGGCTGCCCTGCTGTACTGTCAGTCAGGGGCAGCAACCACTGACATTGCAGGGACTTGTCACAGGATTGTTAGGGGCTCTGTCTCCTTACAGTCTGGAGAGTGGACAATGGTCAGTTCAGCAGGTCCAGTATGTCTAGTCAGGGGATTATCACCTATAGACCTGGATAGAGAACGTTCAGGGGACTGGTCAGTCATCAATCAAGGATGTTTATCCAAGCTGATTGGGGGAGAGGGAGTGTAGGATGCATGATGTTAGGCCACAGTTTGTCCAGGGGTCTTTCCAATTAGCATCAAAATAGAGGTGGGTAGCAGGGAGAATCAATGCTGGGGATTAAGAGCACCATTTATGAATGCTGAGAGGGGACAAGGCTAGTTTAATGGTGAAATTTGGTATATAAAATGGGGAAGGGAGCTAGAAGTACATGTGATGCAGTGAGTTGGGGTGTTGTAGATAGTGAGTTCTCCATATGGCCTCAGCAAGAAGAATGTGCATCAGATAATGGACAGGACAAACTGTATGGATTGGACTCGAGATAAGGATAACTCTTGATAGCGGCTGGGAACATGTGGGGATGAATAATGATTCAACATCCAACAGTAATGATCCAACTACCCAATGAGTGCCAGTTAGAAAGGGGCATGGAGGTTTGGGGGCACAGGAAGGCAAGGGAGGGGTTGGGGGGGTGGGGGGGACGGGATGATGCCTAATGGCCTGGTTGAGTCTAGGACTCTCAGTGCTAAGTGTGAGATTCCATAGCTTTCCGTTACTAAATGTGATCTATGAATGGAAGATGGCTGTGATAACATGTGAAATGTGCAGTCAGTTCTTTTCCTCTGGATCAAAACACAGGCTCCATTCTTGAGTGACAGAAGGCCCTTGCAGGCAATTGCATGAATCATCCATTTCTGCATTACACATGAAGTCATCTGTAATCATACCATCGTGTATGTGTAATGGAGGGATTGTTTTATGAGCAAAGGGTAAACAAGTTGTGACTCTACTTACTGGAGTTTAGAACAATGAGAGATTATCTTATTTAACCATGGTGAATTTTTAAGGGCCTTGATAGGGTAAATGCTGAGGAGATGTTTCCCCTCCTGGGAGAGTCTAGGACCAGAAGGCCTTGTCTCAGAATAAAGGAGCACCAATTTAAGAATGAGCTGAGAAGGAATTTCTTCCCTGATGGTTGTGAATCTTTGGAAGTCCTTTCCACAGAATGCTGTGGGGACAGAGTCATAGAGATGTACAGCACAGAAACAGACCCTTTGGTCCAACTTGTCCATGCTGATCAGATATCCTAAACTAATCTAGTCCCACTGCCAGCACCTGCCCCATTTCCCTCCAAACCCTTCCTATTCAATCCTTGTGGATATTTAAAGCTGGGATAGATAGAGTCTTGACCAGGAGGGGAATCAAGGGTTACAGGGGGAAGGACAGGAAAGTGGACATGAGGAATGTTGGATCAGCCACAATTCTCCTGAATGGTGGAGCAGGCTCAAGGGACTAAATGGCCTACTTCTGGTCCTTTTTTTTGTGGTCTGATGGTAACACATGTATAGCTGTATGGGGTGCAAATTCTGATCAAAAGGCTGCAGCTGGAGATCTCCTTGGAATGGACAGGTGGTACAGGAAGGCTAGAGTCTATCATTCTTAGAGCCACTTCCTCCAGATGAGCGAGGTGCAGTATCAGTGCAGACTGAGGATGGCTCAGACACTGTCACAGGACTATGCCAGGTGCCAGAGTTAGACTTGTAACCTGGAGAGATGGTGGCCATCCTATCCCAGTGGCTTCAAGGTGACAACTTCTTGAACTTCTGTGACTGGCTCCTTCGAAGGAGTCATTGGGAACCTCTATGGGATCTCTCAATCATCCACCCAATAATGTATCGAGACTGTTACCAAAACAATTTGCTGCGGCCCGGACAATAAGTTTTGGTAACATCCATGACTTTCCTCAGGCCGCAGAGCACTCTAGACTGTACACACATATACTGAGAGGCCCACGGGGTTCACCAACAAAAAAGGCTTCCATTCTATCAATGTGCAAATTGTCTGTGATCATTGGTACCACATCTTGGAAATCTGTGTCTGATACCTTAAGAGCTGCCCTACTGCCTATATACGTGAGGCACTCTCATGATTTCCATTGTATTTGTGGACGCTGATGCTTTGCAAGGATGATCACTGGGAGACACGGGCTACCGTCTATGAGCATGGCTGATGACTCTGTTACGGATTTCCCTGACTGAGACTGAGTGCAGCTATAGTATAGCCCATCCTTTGAACAGGGCCATGGTGGAGCAGATGTTAGGCCTCCAGAAGATGAAATTCCACTCCTTGTACTGGTCTGGAGGTGGTGTTGTATAAACTCCAGAAAGAATATGCTGTACACTCCTAATATGCTGTGCTGTGAACACTGGAACAAGCAAAGAAAGGATGTGATAGATGTTGACAAATTGGGAGGGCAGGAGCAGTCTTCTGAGGATGAGGACATTTCAGTAGGAGAAACATCATCTTCTGCATGATAGAGCGCAGCAGCATGAGGCGCTATAGTGAGACAGGGCATAATTAACAGCCAGTTCCAAGACATGAGAGCTGGATGCAGTGATCATTTATTGTCTATAAAATTATTGGTGCTCGGCATGTAAGTAATTTGTTCCTGTGTGGAGAGGCAAATGCAGCTTGTTTGTCTGATTTCTGTTCACATTGGTGATGTTGATGATGGTGAATAAAGGTAATTATTTTGAACTGTTTCAACTCTTCCACATTGAATATTAAGATGCTGGACTACAGTCAGCACTGAGGTAAGAGTAACAGTGACACAGAGGGTTGTAAGAGGGAATGTGTCTAAGGAAAAGTGAGTTGTGTGGCCTGGGGCTTAAACAGTGAATGGGAAAGGAATGTGTAGTTAGTGGCATTGGTTAGTGGCTTCTGTGCCAAAACATTGACAAATGAAAAGCAACTCTGAATGGCAGACACTTGTCTGGATGCACAACTAGACTTCAAGAGATGGGACTAGTTCCATGTATTCCGGGTTATCCTAGCAGTAGCAAGGACATCTACCTACAGTGAGTGGTAGAATCCAGCTAGCATCACATGAGAGAAGCACCATAGGGACATAGTACCTGGTTAGTGGGGTGGGTTTAGCACAAGCATGTGAGAAAACACACCAGGCATTGCAGAGAGAAATATTCCAATTAAACTGACAATTCACTGGTTTCTGGTAAGATTCACATATTGTGTTAAAATACAGTTCATGGACCAGAGTTATTGCAATCATAGCCTTTGCCAGGTCCATGGAAAACTACTGTCAATCTCTAGATTCTTGCTGACTGCATTTATGATGCTCTACAAAATAACATCATTGCAATTAGAGACTAGTGTTGCTGCAGCAACTTCGGACGTAATACAATTGCAAGATATTTAAGAAACTGGAACCTGACTTCATGCATAATGTGTCTTCAGTTACGTTGCTATTAAGTTTCCTGTCTTCAGCTTTCATCAAAAGTTTGATCTGCTTTAAAACTAATCATAATTAATAAAGGAGCTGAACTTTTGTTTTCTTTAGATATGATTTTAAGTTGTGGGATATACTCCAACAACGAGTAAAACAGGTAGATGTTGAGATGTACTGAAAGGTCAATATTGAGCAGAATTAGTGAAGGAGCCTTGCCTGTCAGAAGCCATTACTGTGCCTGTATGTAGAATCCTGTGTGCAATTCTGGTCAGTAATTGAGCATTTCAGCTATTGAAAGACTATTTAGAAACAACCATAACTATTGCAAAGGAGAGAAACCAAAGGAGATTAAGGATTGAATAATTATGTAAACTGTGCACGTTCTCACTGGAAAAAAGATGGTTGAGAGATAATATGATTGCTGTTTTGGGTTCACAAGAAACAGTAGAAACATGATATCTCATCCAAAATGATAGGGCCAGAGGATAGAGTGTATACTTGAATGGGGTTTGAATCAGCCAAATCTGTGGAAACAATGTTTAAGTGAGTGATCAGTCTGTAGAGTAGGCCCATTAGGGAGGCAGCTAGACAGTTCATTCATATGCATAGTTGATAGATTTTCAAAAATGAATATTTTAGAATATAATATATGAGTAATTTGAAATATGACATATGGAAAGTGTGGGATGGTTCAAAGGATCAAGAGACTCTGGATTCACGGTTCCCGAAGCCCTGTACCAATGTGTTTTCTTGTGCCAAGCCTGAGTCTGTTGTATACTGGTTGTCAGTAATGGAATGCTTGGATTCATCACAACCCCATTCAAACATGATGCAACTACCAGACTAGTAGAAGGCTAACTACATTTTAAAAGTATATAATTCCTACTTTCCTATAAACATGGTAGTTGTCAGTGGAATGGGCCAGAACTTTGGATTTATGGAATATATGCAAATTTAATACCACCTTAAAACTCCACCCAAAATCCTGCTACAATTGAGAAATGTTGTACAATACGTCTGTCTAACCTTAGCTATGCAAATCATTGGGTTGACAAGGCTGACATAATTAAATCCTAAACTCTGACATTTATACACTATGAGTTTAAATTATGTGAATATCAAACAGGGGGATAGCAACTCGTAAACACAGATGATGGGATCTTAAAGGTGAATTTGCATTGTCTATTCTGTGCTATTGGATAGGGATGTGTAATTTTATTTTGATCTCTTACCAAAGTATTTTTTGTCAAACCAGCAACTATTTGAAAATTCCCATCAGTCCTCGTATAGAATTCCTGGTACAGCAACAAAGCTGCAATGGGCGTACAGGCACTGCAACTCTATATTAAACACTTCCATATGCAAGTGAGATTATAAATACTTTGGTACAAGATGAATACCCTTAGATTTGTGGACAGCATACCCTTTAAGATGCATGGCCAAGCTTGGGGAATTCTGAGCACATCAATCAGGAGGTCAGTATATGGCTTCCACCTCCAGCATGATCTGCACAGCAGGAAGGAACATTATTTGAGAATTAAATTTTAAGCTATGTATGGTTGATTATCTGAAATATACAAAATATATGTCAATAATTAATTGCAACAATGATACTTGTCTGTCATTAATTAAACTTAGCAAAGTTGTCACTTATTATTTTTGTCACTTCTATCCACCTAGTTCTGCTTGAGGTTTGGCCTGATTTGTTGTTATCCACTGTCATTATTTTAATCCTTTCTCGTGGCTAATTTTAGTCACAGTCTTCTTTATGTCACCCTACATGAGCTTTCAGGTCCCAACCCTCCACAGTTGGGGAACAGTCACCTGAGAATGCTTTTCCCTGAAGTAGCCAATTAGAGGCTGGAGGCTAGTTGTCATTCAATAAGAAACAGCTTAGATGGAGAAGTTATGGAACAAAGAAGCCAACCATATCTTGAAGTGCTCTCTCAGCAACTTTATAAAATTCAAATTGAAAAGTAGTTGAGTCACCACAATGGAAGCGAACATCACACACGTGCACACACAAACATTCCTCCCTGATGTCATTTCTAGGAAAACAGCCTTGGAACATGTTGGTGCCAACAAACTGACACATTGTCCATCTGTATGAATTTGTCCACCACTTGCCCAAATTGAGGAAAAACATCTGCCTCTTACTGAGTTCACTTAAGCTTATTTGTCTTTCTCAATTTTTAGAATTGATATGCTACCTTACAATTTTAGAATTTACCCTGTCAAGGCCCTTAAAAATTCACCATGGTTAAACAGGCCCTTCGGCCCAAAAGTCCACACTGACCTTCTAAAGAGTAACCCATTCAGACCCATTCCCCTACCCTTTACTTACCCCTGACTAATGCACCTAACCTGCACATCCCTGAACACTGTTGGCAATTTAGATGGCCAATTCACCTAAGCTGCAGATCTTTGGATTGTGGGAAGAAACCGGAGCACTTGGAAGAAACCCATGCAGACACGGAGAGAATGTGCAAACTCCATGCAGACAGTCACCCGAGGCTGGATCAAACCCAAGTCCCTGACGCTGTGAGGCAGCATTGCTCACCACTGAGCCACCATGCATGGTCCTCCAACAAGTTAACTTGCCTGTACCAGTAAAGCTAACAGACAAATTTTGGTTCGGATTGTAAAAATATGGAATTAACTTAAAATTGGGTGCTGTAGTTCTTAACATGCCTACAGAGACTTTTATCTTTACAATCGGCCTGCGAGCAGATTGTACTAAATTACTTTTGTTTTTAGTATTATAGAAGCTTTGTAACTTTCTTCACTAGCAGAAAGAATGACTTAACAAAAAGCAAAAGAAAACCCATTTGCATGGTCAGACTTAAGCATCTATCATTCTTTGACATCTTTTAGATTCACCACTTGCTAACTCAACACCATTCTTTAAGTATCTCCAGCTATTTTCTTCTAATGTGCAAGGCCTTTTTATATTTAATCACCATTAAAATTCATCTGTGAACGTTGTACCTCTTGGATGTGTTATCAGTGTCCTGTTGTAATTCTTTGGCTGCTTTTTCTGATTTACTGCTCCCCTGGCTTCCTACCATCTGTGAATTTGATCAATGTACAATGTGTATTTGTATCCGGGTCAACATTCAATGTAAAATATTCCCTTTCCTACCATTCAGACTCAGTAGGAACAGTTGCAGGCTGTGATGTTCATCTGCTCCATAAAATTAGTGCTGCACACTATCCTTTGGAGTCATATACAACAACTGTTAATGAATTACTTGGGAGCAATTTTTTTACAGTATTGATGCTGAATTCTGAAATTATTGACACCTCAGATTGATACAAAAGCATAAAATGCTGGAAATGTTGAACATGTCAGGGCAGATCTGTAAGGAAAAGAAAATATTGATGTTCTGGCATAATCATTCATCGGGAGAGATTGATAGTTGAGTGTGAAAGGAATGTTAACTTGTGCTGATTATATATAGCAACTCACTGTCAGAGTGTGCAGCTAATAGTGGCTCAGTGGTTTTCTGCTGAGATTTAGGCCAGAATGACAGATTTAATTGGAAACAGAGAGAGCAAGAGAGAATACTTTAAGGAAAACAGGCCAATATTGCTTAAATTAAAGAGTTAACGGGTTTCCATAAATTCAAGAAATAGAGCACAAGATAAACCTTAATAGTTTTGGGTTTGTGACACATTACTTTCCAAAATCTACAGTTTGTCTTTCAAAACAATTTCCAATAAATCAATAAGCAATTTGGTGATCTCATGACATAAAGACCACATTGGTAATTAATAAGATCAGAATCTGGAAAATTGGCAGTATCAGCAGACAAAAGGGAGAACCATTTCTAGGGCATTCCTCTGCCCAGTGTTTCAGAAGTAGTTAACATATAACTGGTTTAAACTAAATAAGTTAGCATATGCTAAATTAAATACCTAGAAGAATGTCTTTCAATTGCATTAAGCTTTTAGCAACTAATGCTGCCAATATTAATTTGTGAGCACATGAATCCTTGCTAAATTACATTGTCCTAAATGTGATGTCAGGGTGAATAGTGGCACAACTGAGGAATGACTGGGGGAGCTACTGTGAGAATTGTACCAGATTGGCAGCACAGAGGTAACATTTTGCCTAGCTAAACATTGAATTGTAAGGTACAGTGCTGAATCATATAAAGAGATTTATTTCAACTGGTGAATAGAAACGGTGGACAATGTATTCTTATTAATGTTAATTCCAGAGATGTAAAATTTTTCATGATTTAGCAGTCAAATAGAATTTTACATCTGTTTTCTGAGAGTTTTGTTTCTTTTTAGAATTCCTACTACCCACCCCCAGTTTTACTGAAATAACAGCAACGTAACATTACTTTCATTCCTGCATATCCGTGAAAGATATAAGGGACTATCATCGTGTGCTTGCAACACCCATTTTCCATGTGGGAGGAAATTATACCATTGCAGCAAAGCATGCTGTGAGGAGGTGTTTTCGCCCAGGCACAGGCATAGTTCAATCTTCTGTCTAGCTTGGCCTTGTGATAGAGGAGGCCTTAAATTGGTTTCCCAGCCTGCACCTGCATCAATTGCAAGAGTATTGCAAAGATGTAAGTCAGACAGCAGGAGGCATTGACAGATTTCAAACTTCCTACCTAATCTTCCAACATGAAGTCTACTGTGTTTCCAGTTAATGGAGTGACAATACAGTTGTGGGAGGCTAGTAAGGTATTTTTAGGGTACAAGATTATATCTCCATTTTTCCCCATGATTATGAAGTAAAATAATTCAGAATCTCATTCATTGATTTGGTTATCGACTCTGTTGTACTGCAACAATGAAATATTCCACATTGAGCACTTTAATCCTGTTCAACTTTGAAAACTTTGAGTTGATCACACACAGTTCACAACAACTAGAAAATTGTTCCTTTAGCCTAAAGGACAATGATTGTCATATTGGTAAGACAATATGATTGCTGTTTCATGTAATTCACGGACTTGAAGTTAATCAAGCAGTTTTGGAAGACAAGAGCACATTGTTTAATTCTGAGAAAATGTGGCAAAAAGTGAGGAATTTCTCTTGTTAAGAATGCAAATTTTTATGACGTGGTTATGTTTTTTAAATTGTCTCTTTTAATCCAAAGTAAAAACAGCAGGAGTAAGTGATCCTCGTCCTGACAATAAGCCAATATTACCTGGTCATCATGGCAGGGAACAAAGAACAAATGCTGTTGAAATTCACAACCAGCTTTAACACCTGAAACCAAAACACATAGCAGTTGGCTTTACCATGTGCAGGCTTAGACTTGCTTCCAGTATGATTAAAAATCCTTGGCCACAGAGAGGTCGAGATTTTTGTGTTGGTGGAGCACATGTCCTTTGCAGCAGAAATACTAGAGGAAGTTTAGACAGTCAAGTCCCACCAAAGGGGAAAGAGAGGAGGGGTGTGTAATTGGGGACAGTCCTGAATTCATGCATTCATGGTTCTTGGAGACAGTTGGCCATTTAAACAATCAGATGCCTTTACTCAAGTCAGACTTGAGAATTCCTGTTGTCTGCTTTATGTTTTAATCTTTATTTTTAAACTTTGACCACAGTGGCCAGCCCATCTTAAGAATTGGCTGTCTCCTCCATTCTTCTCATGTCCCTGCCCAAATCCCAATCCAGCCTGCCAATCCCCACTCCCCAAATCTGAACACACCCAAACTCAAACACACACTACCATTCAATAAGATCATAATAGTTCTGTTTTCCTTTGATGTTCTGCATTACCATTTACCTCCAGTAACCTTTTAATTCCCTTGCTTAACCAGAATCTATGTACCATTGCCTTAAAAATATTCAGCAACCCTGCCTCTACCGCCTACTGAGGGAGAGAATTCCACAAATTCACACGACCCAAAATAAATGCCTAATCTCGGTCCTAAAATGGCCACTCCTATTTTTTAAAACAGTGTCCCTAGTTCTGAACCCAATCCACAAGGGAGGTAGCCTTTCCAGGTCCACCTTGTCAGTCCATTCAGGAACTTAAATACTTCAATCAAGTCAACCCTCACCCTTCCAGTGGAAAGTCTGTCCTGTCTTACCTTATAAAACAACACACTCATTTGAGGCATCAATCTAGTTAATCTCCTGTGAAACACCATCAAAGCATTTACACCTTTCCATTTGACGTAAGGAGGATAAAACAGCTCACATTCCCTGACAAAATAGCAATTAAATTTCGAATGACCCACAATCTCCCAATAACATTTAACCCTGAGATCTTACAATGATTTAGTTCCACATTAGCAAAATAAGACACCGCATTACACGGTAAAGTACTGTAACCAATTTAGCAGGGTCATTTGAGTTCTTTCCCTGTGTGGCTAAAAGCTGAGTGCTATTTTGGGAATCTTAAAAAAAATCCTGCACGCCATATGTTCTATCCTGCAGGTGGAGTCTGCATGTTACAGTGAAGCTCTTATTATGATATTTCATAGTGCAAAGACCCCAGAGATTGTAATACACGCAGATCATCAGAATAATATGAATAACAAGACACTTTTTGAAGAGCTGGCAAATGGCACACAGTTCCATCATTTTTCATCCTGCATTTTTATGACATTTCTATTATTGTTACTGATGTACCCTTTTCCACTTTCATACAACTTTATGAATTATTTTGGCAGTCTTATGGTAGCACCCCTGCTCCTGAGCTAAAAACTCTTACTTCAAGTCTCATTCCAGGAATTCATGGCCTAGGCAGGTGCTTTCATCATGTGGCCTAACTGGCTAAGTATCAACTTTGAAATTCTTCCTACATACATTAATGGCATGCAGTACTGTGGAAGAGATCCATGACCAACTACATGCAAGGAATGAAATTGGTGACCATAGGCTACGTCACCCACCTCCGCCTTAAAACATGTCAGTAAAACAGACATTACCACAGCAAATAAAAACTGTAAGTACTGCGGATGCTGTAAATCAGAAACAAAAACAGAAATTGCACATCTGGCAGCATCTGTGAAGAGAAATCAGAGTTAGCATTTTGGGTCCAATGACTCTTCCTCAGTTTTGAGGAAGGGTCACTTGACCCAAAACATTAACTCTGATTTCTCTCCAGAGTTACTGCCAGACTGGCTGAGCTTTTCCAGCAACTCCTGTTTTTGTGATTACGGCAACTTAAACTCCTTGCGAGTGCCGTATGGCTTGATGGATGACATGGATCAGATTGGCACCAACATCTCTAGCCTTGATCCCCAGTTTGGGTTGGATAGATTTGGGATCCGTCTCTTTGTTCTAATCATGGTTAAAATTTTGCCGCTTTGAGTTAGTTCTGCCATCAGCCAGAGAACAGAAAAAGTATATCTTTGTTTCTTGTTTGCTACCATCTTGTGTACTGGCTTAGTTATTCTAATTGTGCTCTACAAGAAAAGGTTTCTGCCTGCAGCATTTACTACAAAAATCTTAACTATTTTTAAAAAATAAATAACAATATCTAAAATCATTTTTCAAGCTGCCAATTCTAGTTAGTTCAGTTTTCTTAATGAATGACGATCCTGATTTACCTTCTGTTACAAATAGAAATGCAGTGGATCAAGTTGTTGTATATATAATTGCAGGCAAATACTATGATCCATTATAGTATAGTTAGGCAATGCTGACTCTGAAATATAATTTCCAGAATATAAATGCAATGTAAGAATGCAAACTGCAAGCAGCAAAGGGCAAAAAACCCAATTAGCTAATATAAATTTGTGTGGAGTCCTAAGCTCCATGTAATGACAACTGAAATGCTGTGTGGTCTGAAGCATCTCAATTTGAATTCCAGACTGCATACAGAATTTAAGTCGAAACAATTGATAGTGCTTCCTCTTTTAGGATTACAATATGCTTTATTTTTTTCTTTGAAGTTTCATATATTGTTTGGAATTTGTTTGGGGATTATATTTAAAGCCTTTTGAAATTGTTTGCCTAACTTCCATTAGCAAAACCAAACAGGCAAATTCTGACTATTTGCTTGCACCAAACTACCATATTCATCAAAATAATTACCCATTTGGATTCCCAGTCTTGATCGCTGATAAATCTCATTGCAAGAAAAGGTTGGATGCAGGAATGCAGTCACAAAATGTTTGTGGCAACAGAAACTGAAAACTTCAGGAAATAAGGAACAAAGTATAAATTTTCATCGTGTCAAATGTATGAAGCTTCAAAATCAATAATGCGATTTGCAGCTTATCGTTACTGTCATAAATGTTGGTTTTCTTCATTTGTAACTAAGGACTGGAATGTACAGAATGAATATTATACTCTAAGGGGATTGAGCTTACAGGCCGTGATGTCTTCCCTGAAGGTTTCTTTTCCTCCGCTGGCCTTGCAGTGTTATACGAACGGCAGGGGAGATGTCAGGTGGACGGCAACCTTTTGTCAATTGAGGTGCTTGTGGTCATTAATTAGCACTTTTCAAATCTGCCACAACATGACTGGCAGGATGATGAGGTGAACAATAGAGTTAGAACCCTGGCAGTTAGTAGTGCTGAGCCCACATATCAGAAAGGGAGTGTACCTCCTTATTGGGCCCTCTTTAGATCAAAAATGATCCTCTTCCCAAGCCTGACATCTCCATGTTTGCTATTTTCCATGTTCAATCCAACCAGCTTGCCTAATCCCCCTCATTCTCCTTACTGGCCTGTGCCCCTGCAATACCTCCCCCATATTTACCTTGCATCTGGCTCTTATAACAAAATGTGTGCTGAATGTATCCATTTCAGGGTTTTTTTTGTTTGAAATTAACATTTCAGTAGAAAATGGGCTAAATACAATTGATGCACCTTGAAGTCTAGTGCACTTAAAAGGTTGGTGCTAAGTTACTTTAACAGGTTAAACAGCAAGGAAGGTAAAGTAATTAAAATGCTGAGCTTCAGTGTATTAGAACACCAAAACCAATGATAGTTAAGAATATTGTCAACATTTGCTCATAGAATTATAGTAGAAGATGGACCTATCAAAGCTCTAAAAGCTTGTAGTAATGATCATTTAGGAAGATTTTGTTTTTGTAGTTAATGCTGAATTCATTAAAAGCATAATTAACAATTAACAATAAAATATGTTATCTCTGAGCAGGTTGTAAAATCAGACCTGTATCAGGAGAAAATAAGTGGGAGCAAAACTGCTGGTAAGTGCTAAGTGAGCTGCTTTGGGTGGATGTACAAAATCCCATGACAGTATTTCAAATTAACAGTTAGCTCTAGCTCCATTCCAGAATTTGGGCCTCTAATCCAGGCAAAAAAAAAAAAAAATTCTGTGCTGGAATACTGCTGCATTGGAGCTGTTGTTTCCTTTGTATTCACTCATAGGATATGGGCATCGCTGGCTGGCCAGCATTGTATTGTCAATCCCTCGTTGTCCGTCAGAAGATGGTGATGAGCCACCTTCTTGAACCACTGCAGTCCGTGTACTATAGGTTGCCTGACAATGCCATTAGGGAGAGAAGTCCAGGCTTTTGAGCCAATGGCAATGAAGGAATGGAATGGTGATATATTTCTAAGTCAGGATGGTGAGTGTCTTGGAAGTTAATGTGCAGGTGGTGATGTTCCCATATATCTGCTTCCCTAGTCCTTCTAAAAAGAAGTGGTTGTGGATTTGGAAAGTGCTGTATAAGAATCATTAGTGAATTCTGCAGTACCTCTTGTAAATAGAACACACTGCTGCAACCAAGCTTCGGTGCTGGAGAGAGTGGTTGTTTGTGGATGTAGTGTCAATTAAGCGGGCTGCTTTATCCTGGATGGTGTCAAGCTTCTTGAATGTTGTTGGAACTGCAGTCATCCAGGCAAGTAGGGAATATTTCATCACACTCCTGACTTGTGCCTTGTAGATGGTGAACAGGCTTTGGGGAGTCAGAAAGTAAGTTACTCACCACAGTATTCCTAGCCTCTGATCTGCTATTGTAACATCTATGCTTATTTGACGAGTCCAGTTGAGTTTCTGGTCAATGGTAACCACGAGGACATAGATATTGGGGGAGTCAGTGATGGTAACACCATTAAATAATCAAAGGGTTGGAGGTTAGATTGTCTTTTTTTGGAGATGGTCATTGCCTGGCATTTGTTTGGCACAAATGTCACTTTCCACTTGTTGGCCCAAGTCTGGATATTGTCCAGATCTTGTTGCATTTGAATATGGACTTCTGTAGTATCTGAGGAGTCGCAAATAATGCTGAACATTGTGCAATCATTGGCGAACATCTCCACTTCTGATGGCGGGAAAGTCATTAATGAAGCAGCTAAAAAGGTTAGGCCAAGAACACTACGCTGAGGAGCTCCTCCAGAGATGTCCTGGAGCTGAGATGACTGATCACCAATAACCACAACCATCTTCCTATGTGACAGGTATAACTCCAACCAATATAGAGTTTGCCCTCTGATTCCTATTTTTGCCAGGAGTCCTTGATGCCACACTCAGTCACATATAGCATTGAATTCAAAGACTGTCATACTCAACTCACCTTATTTCCAGGTAACTTCTGTTGTGGGCAAAGTCTTAGAGAGAATTGTAAGGGATAGGATTTATGAACATCTGGATAGGAATAATGTGAACAAAGATAGTCAGCATGGTTTTGTGAAGGGCAGGTCGTGCCTCACAAACCTTATTGAATTCTTTGAAAAGGTGACGAAGGAGGTGGATGAGGGGCAAGCGGTAGATGTGGTATATATGGATTTTAGTAAGGCGTTCGATAAGGTTCCCCATGGTAGGCTACTGCAGAAAATACGGAGATATGGCATTGAGGGTGAGTTAGAGGTTTGGATTAGGAATTGGCTGGATGGAAGAAGACAGAGGGTAGTAGTTGATGGCAAAGTTTCTTCATGGAGTGCCGTCACTAGCGGTGTTCCGCAAGGATCTGTTTTGGGACCATTGCTGTTTGTCATTTTTATAAATGACCTGGAAGAGGGGTTAGAAGGTTGGGTAAGCAAGTTTGCGGATGATACGAAAGTCGGAGGAGTTGCTGACAGTGAGGAAGCATGTGGCAGGGTACAGCAGGATATAGAGAAGCTGCAGAGCTGGGCAGAAAGGTGGCAGATGGAATACAATGTAGCTAAGTGCGAGGTGATTCACTTTGGGAAGAAAAACAAAAAGATGGGGTACTGGGCTAATGGTCGGATACTTGGTAGTGTGGATGAGCAGAGGGATCTTGGTGTCCATGTACACAGATCTCTGAAAGTTGCCACCCAGGTAAATAGTGCGGTGAGGAAGGCATATGGCGTACTGGCTTTTATTGGTAGAGGAATTGAGTTCCGGAGTCCTGAGGTCATGATGCAGTTGTATAAGACTTTTCCATGTATGGAGTCAGCTATTACAAGAGGGCATAGCTTTAAATTAAGGGGGGGTAGGTATAGGACAGATGTTAGGGGTAGGTTCTTTACTCAGCGAGTCGTGAGTTCATGGAATGCCCTGCCAGTAGCAGTGGTGGACTCTCCCTCATTATGGGCATTTAAGGGGGCATTGGATAGGCATATGGAGGATAGTGGGCTAGTGTAGGTTAGGTGGGCTTGGATCGGCGCAACATCGAGGGCCGGAGGGCCTGTACTGTGCTGTATTCTTCTATGTTCTATGTTCTATGTAATAAAGACCCTCTCAGTTTCTTCAGGTAAGTTTAGTGGATCCCATGGCACTATTTGAAGAGGGTCTCTTTTTCAGTATTAAAAAAAAAATGAAAATCTTTTCCTGGGAGGAGCTAACCAGTCTAAGATGTTATTTCAAGTTTAGTTTCACATGATTAAACCATAAAGTGTAATTACTCTTCAGTCTAACCAGAGATTCCCAAGAGACTGTCATGCAACTCTAATGTAATATAAATAGTTACTAAAAGCATGTAATAAATATATTCTGTTCAACACAAAAAGGACTCACTTCTGCCAAAGACTTCCTATATTCAAAAGGTTCCAGTCAGAATGTTGAGGGTATCACTAAAAAATCACCATTTTAAAAGTCCACAGAGCTATTTCGCGAAAGCAGCAGTCAGTAAGTAAGAAGACTGTAGAATTGTACCACAAATCCTACTGCAGAAACTAAAACAATTGGAAATACTGAAATATACTGAAAAAAAAGTGTAAACCAAGGACAGTCTCACCAAAGCCAGAAGGGGAAATACCCAAACCATGAACCCAGGATAAATCAGTCAATACTGGACACACAAAATAAGTTAAGTACCTGAGAAAAAGGGTGAAAAATTTTATATTGAAGAAAAACTTGAGACTGAGAAGCTAAAAGCAGGCTTGAATTGCTAAACCCAGGAAACAAACATCATAATAATTATTTTAAATGGTCAGGAAAAGTTACAAAAGCATTGGAGAAAAGGTTATAATTAAGAACATCATTAAATCAGCAGAATGATGACTGATTAATGTGAAATTGTGAAGACAGAACAAGAAGAGGTTATTAAACATTACTATGTGGAAGTAAAAATGACTTTTTGTGGTGGAAGATAAAATCTAAAACAGCACAGGTGAATGATCAGAACAGAAAGTAAACCTCATTCAAGAGGATCATCAGACTTTGTCATCTTTCTAAGGTATGAAAACATTGGTGCATCACATGATAGATCATCACAAAGTCTTTAAACATTTTGATGTGAGAAATTACTTTTCCAGATAATGGAGTTGACAAACACATAAATAGAAAGGTTGTCTATTACACCAATGTAACTTTTATGACATTTCCAGAGAATGTGTAAAGGTCAAAGATAATCTTTGACCCACAGAATTTTTCATTTTTACTTTTACAAAGTAACTGACAGTATGCATCTTTGGGGAAAAAAACCTGATTATCAAGGTTTACATTCATTAAAACGACACAATCTGATATGATGACATACCACCTTTGGAAGAGGAAATGTAGCCATTCCTTGGGGGTAACAATCAAGTCATCTAAACCCGACATAGCAGTGATCATATGGGTTAACAGACATCCGAGTTGTTTCAAATCTGACACCAGGGAGAGTACTATCTGAAATCAACCTTGGTTTGAAAAGAATTAAACTCAAATCTTCTGACAAAGAACTGCATGCACAGACAGAACATCACTCCAAATCAAAGCAATGCTGAAAGTAGTTTTAAACACAGAGGCTAATACTGTGTGAAATTGGTGTATGTCACCAGAACACGACACATCTCACATATCAGCAGAAATTCATGCTTTGCTCTTAAAATTCTGTATATGTTAAAGGACTTCAGCCGGCTTAGAAGCCAAATGCCAGTGTTCAATCTAAATCTGCTGAACAAGAGGAAGGTCTCACAGGTCTTTGAATAATTTTTGCTGAACCCAAGAGAAGAAAAAACAAGGTTAATCATGTGTTGGTGTCTGACAACTCTTCACAACTAAAGGATCAAAAGATACTATTGATTTCAAAGGTTTGGAGAGGTTTTTCAATTGTCTTCCAACCATAAATGAAACTTTAAAATCTAAGCATTGGACATCTTTGATACTGCAAGCGACAGGAGTTAGTAGACTCCAGAACAAGTCAATTCAGCTACTTACAAAAAGCAGTACCAAAGCAGCACAGTCAGCCTCACTAACTGATAAAATAGTGATGTTATCAAAATAATATATAGGAAAAAAAGATCACTTTCAAGTCTGCTTATTGCAACATCAAAACTTATTTTAGAAATACAGCTATCTTCTCTGATATAACTTGAGGAAACCAAAATTTCTCCAAGGAAGATAGTTGTTCAACAGTAACATTGATGCCAGAACTCATCCTCTGTGAAGGACATTCAAGAAAATTTATGGGTGGCAAGGTGGCCCCCATAAACAGTGGTTAGCACTACTGCCTCACAGCGCCAGAGACCCGGGTTCAATTCCTACCTCAGTCTGTGTGGAGTTTGCACACTCTCCCCGTGTCTGCGTGGGTTTCCTCCGGATGCTCTGGTTTCCTCCCACAGCCCAAAAACGTGCAGGTTAGGTAAATTGGCCATGCTAAATTGCCCGTAGCATTAGGTGTAGGGGAATGGGTGTGGGTGGGTTGCTCTTCGGAGGGTCGGTGTGGACTTGTTGGGCCGAAGGGCATGTTTCCACACTGTAAAGTAATCAAATCAAAGATCCATTTAGTTTCAGCATAGTAATGGCTGAGCATGAATGCTTTGACATCCAATCCAGTAAATTTGTCAGCCATTTATAATGTCAGAGGTTTAGTGTGAGATAGGGAGTTTTAATCCTATTTACTAAATCTTTTTATTCATTTAAAACTAATATAAAGAATCTAATAATTAGAAAAATCTTAGAGAGAGAGGGGGGTTGGGGGAGAGGGTGTGGAGAAATATTGTATAGGAAATCAGCACCTGATAGGGTAGCTGACTTCACAAGATAAACTCTACCCATCAAGATATAAAGAACTGTTTCTGGAGGAGCTAACCAGTTGTTCTAAGACAACTCGCTAAGATGTACAAAGTTAAAAATCTCACAACACCAGGTTATAGTCCAACAGGTTTAATTGGAAGCACACTAGCTTTCGGAGCGACACTCCTTCGTCAGGTGATGAAGGAGCGTCGCTCCGAAAGCTAGTGCTTCCAATTAAACCTGTTGGACTATAACCTGGTGTTGTGTGATTTTTAACTTTGTACACCCCAGTCCAACACCGGCATCTCCGAATCATGACTCTAAGATGTAAGTTCCATAAAACTGAAAAGTAATGCATACTTACTCTTAAATCTAATCTGAGAAGTAATATAAATGGTTATTAGGTATCATGTAATAGACATATTGTGTTCAGCAAGCCTAGGCCTCACTTCTGCTGAAGGCTTCATATAGACCTCCTCCAAGGAAGCATGTCATCAGCACTTGGTATCACTAACTTAGATTAACACCAGTAGTAAGGCTGGTGCCTGTGAGTCTAACCAAGAAATCTCAGCTGGTTCTGGTAGATATGACCACAATATTTACTATCTTTGATAATAGTTGTTCGTGAACCACAGTTTCAAAACATAATTATTTGGTCATTCAAGTCCTGCTGTAATGGGCCCATATGTAAACATATCTTGGTTTTGCTTTTGCCTACTAGCCCAGCAGTCACAGTACTTTACAAATAACTAATTGTTTGTGCAATTTCTGAAGTTATGAAATGTTATATCAATGGAAGTTTCTGTTTTTATAGGAATTGGAAGAAAAGTTTTGCAAGATAACTAAATTAAAACAGCAATGTAAACTGCTGTAGGCTTTAAAATTATTTTATGAATGGCATTGTGTGCCTTGAATTTGTATACTATGCAACATTGGCAATGTGTGTAAGTTTATAATTTTTTTGATATAAATGCAATGATGTTTGTTGTGTATGTGTGAAGTATACACACGCTGAGTGTGAAATGTTAAAGAGAGTGGCCTGCAGACCTCTGCAGATCCAAAATCTATCAGTCCAACATTAGAAAATATTTCAGTATTTCATACCTTGTCTGTGAATTCTGTGCCAACATGTTGACTGTTTTCTGTTCTAGACCCTCCTGCAATAATGGAAATTAAGAGCCCTGGAATGGTACTGGGTAAAGGAGGATTGTTGCGATGTGAAGCTTTAGCAGTTCCTGCAGCAGCCTTTGAATGGTACAAAGGAGACAAAAAGTAAGTCCACATTCTGACCAAAAGCATATTTTTTGCTTTATCTTTGCTTGGCTCAGATCCTCATGCCATATGTTCAAAAAATGGCTGTGATTGATAGCTATAGTGTTAAAACATTAGCTTGATTTGTTACAGAAGTGGCTAAATATAATACACAACAGTAAGAATTTAGCTGTTATTGAACACAAAATATCATATCTCTAAATAAAAAAGACCACTTACATTCATAGTACAGCTAATGTAGGAACATAAATCAGGCACATGGCAGTTGTAAAGAAAGATTTGAGCTTCGAGGAGATTGCAAAATCAGCTTTCATAATCCAGGTAAGGACAAGTGAGGAATGTGGCTGGATTCAGGGAATGGAGGGGTTGAGAAAAGGGGGTGGAAATCAAACCATTAAATATCCTATCTCCTTTTGCAAAGGTAGCTACTGGGTGTGATAGGGCAAGACTTATAATCAACTGTGAGGGAAAGGTCAGGTGTGGGCAGAGCCTGACAGTACACATATTGGATGGTGTGTTGGTCTTCCAAAGCATTTCTGATAGAATTTTAGATTTATTTTAATTAACCCATTCAAGAATATTAAGACTCACCTCTGGAGCAGTTGGGACTTGGACCTGGGCCTTAAAGGTAGCACCTCCATTGGTGCAATGGTCTCTCTGACAGAATGTGTAAAGGGAGTAGCTTACATGCCTCCAATTAAATTGTTGTTAAGCTCATTGATGAGTTTGTTAATAGACTTGAAAGGGATCGAAAATGTGATTATCTGTTAATAACTGAAAACTGTATGGAACAAGTAGTACACGGCCAACAGGATCACAATGGGGATCCATTACTAACTGTGGCTGCTGCTGAAGCATCTTGTATAAAAAGCAATAGTCAATTTGAAGTGCTGATGTAGTAACACAAAGTGACCATAGTTTGAGTAGAATAGCTTGAATTCATGAAGAGTGAGCACTTGAACCATGAGATTGCTGGCTCCCTGCTCTCCTGCCTGCTTCATTCTTCTAGTCATCGGTAGCCCCAGTATTACCTGACTTTGGCCTTTAAATATTACCTTCAAGGCTAGTTCTTACCTCCTATATGCTTAATTAGGTACTGAACTTGCCTGTGGACATTAGGGACTTTTCCTTTAAAACAATCAGATCACATCATGTTAGATCACTGATGTTGACCGAGTGGGACCCAGAAATGATTCAGCCATTAGATGCCTGAACCCAAAATGAAAATCCAGCTCATAGCCAGTCCATAAATTTAAAATACTGATGCATTGCAAAATCCAGCATAAAAGTTCAACTGAGACAGCGGAATACTGCAAAGATGATAAATTTGAAGTTCTTCTAAAAATGCATTAATTGTCAAATATTTCCACAGGCAAGGTATTAGAACCAGTTAGTCAGTAGTAGCTTGAGATGGAAAAGAAAGAGCAGAATGAAGGGGAACAACTGTGTATTTTTATCATTAATTTTTCAACTTTTGAGATATTCTCTTTTTCCATGTAATGAAACTCAATGCCGGTTTGAGGAACAGCACTTCATTTTTCAATTTGACACTTTACAGACTTGTGGACTTAACATTGAATTCAATAATTTTAAGCCTTCAGTTCAACTCCACCCACAGTTCAATTTATAAATAAATCATTTTAAAGCAGTGGGGGAGGGGGTAAACTAATCCATAAAAACAGATTTGCTGAAAAACAACAACAGAGTACAATGGATGGAAATCAAAATCGTATGAAATTGAAACATCATTCACATTTCTAATAACTGTTATGGAGAAAATTCAGGTCTCAGGAAAGTAAGTAGTATATGATTTCAAAATAGTCTTTCCTGGAATTTTAAAGCCGCTCATTTTACTTAGCTCACATAACATTCATTCAACAAAAGATCAGATAATGTTCTTAGTGTTCCCGAGAGGTATATTCTGGGTGCTCACAGGAGTTAAATTAATTTAGTTGTGTACTTTGGCTCCATCTCATATACTCTGCTCACTACCAGCCCCCAGCCCCACCCCACAGTGAAAATTAATTTTGTTTTCAGTGAGAATGTGCTTTTAGTTCAGTAGTACACAGCTTCTGCTTTAGTGCAGGAGGGAAAGCTGTGATTGCTTTGTTTGGTGATAGTTATAGCTTTTTAATCACTGTACTTGTTTCTGTCAATCCATCAGGTTGGCCTCTGGAAGGCAGGGGATTCAAATCAAGAACTTCAGTACCAGATCAATTCTCACCGTTACCAACATTACAGAGGATCACTATGGCAACTACACGTGCGTGGCTGCTAATAAGCTTGGGACAAGTAGTGCTAGTCATTTTCTACACAGTAAGTCATAAGAGAGATTCCTACGTGTATTAATTCAAAATGAAATGGGCTTTAAAGAGCTAGATTTATGAACTTTCCATTTTATTTCATAAATGTCATGGTATTTCAATGTTGGTGTCAAGATCTATCTATGTAAGTCCATTTAAGCATTCTTTCTTTTAGTTAATTTACAATTGAATGATTCACTTGCTCAATTTCTTCTGTACCACATCTCAGTTTTCATAGATATTCCTGATTTGAACTCCAGCGAACTTGAGGCCAGAGAACAATTGCATGCAGACCAATAGATGACCTGGCTTTCAATGATATATACATGGCAGCAGTAGGCATTGTTAAGTACCAGAATTAAACAGAGATTTTGAAGTTGGAAGGTGAGGCAGGAATCTTGTAATCCATTATAGGCACTAACTTCAGTCAGTATTAAAAGTCTTCCTCAGTAATTCCTCTGCAATTTGCTCTGTTGCAAAGATAGATCCTTCTCTTCCTGCTGACTCCAATCTTTACAACCTTCTAAGAAGTATTTTATTGCCTGACTGCCTCCAGCTTTCACAGATCCTTGTTTCAGTTTTAAAAGCCTCACTGCAAGGTTAGCTTTTTGTCAAACCTGACTATCCTACCACCCCAAGAGATTAACCCACTTGCCCAACTTGGCAGTGCTTTCAAGTTCAAATGAATCGAGTTGTCACAGTAGCAATGAGGGTGAATAGCTGCTAGAATGTCAAATTATCTTTCATTCTCCAGACACACCAACTGAAATCTAATATAGACCTGCCAGCTATACAGTACTGTGAGTTTACCCTTTTGAGAGCTAAGTATAATTTGATACTGGCATTTTTAACACCATAACACCAAGGTTCTCCTGTGACTGCAGTCTAAAATAACAAAGGGAGCAGTGTAAATTTTTGTTTAATGGTGTGTCTAGAAATAACGAAACAATAATTGCATACTCTAGTGTAAATATCCTGCCTGGTAATATAAATGCTACAAGTAAGACTTCAGTCTGCATCCTGTATGTTAATGAGGATTGCCTGTCATTCTGAGTAAATTGTCCAGTATTTGGATGGAGGATCTACTGCTTCCATCTTTTCTGAACAAATATGAATTAGAATGCTTGGTACTACACCCAGTTTGCTACTCCCTCAAAAATCTTTCATAAAATTGTCAACTATGATTGTACTTTCCCAAAACCATGTTGACTCAATCTGATTGCATTACGATTTTCTAAATTCTACTGTCTCTTCCTTAATAATCAATTCCAGTAATCACCAAATGACATGTTAGATTAATTGACCAAGCCTAACTAATTTTTTCTTATATACAAATATTATATGCAAGCCTGACTGATCCTTTAGTCATCAAAAAGAGTAGGAGTTTTGCAAATATGCAGAGGATAGTACCTCAAATCCCAGCCTCTGGTTTGAAAGTCCAGAACCATAATATAACAGTAGCATATTTTGGGAACTGCATAGTAAAATTCTGTAAGGAACAGGGTTATTTTTGTTAAGACACAAGAGTGTAGCAAATATGGTTAGTCAGCTGCTAGTTTGGACAATTATGTAGAAATATTAGACCAAATCCTCTGACCTAGGGAGAGACATTTGAATCGAAGTTGAAATTGAGTCAAAACCTTTTCCAACATCAGAAGACTTAGGCCAGTTTTTCCTCATAGTTACCTGAACGTGTGTCATTGATCCATGTCACGACAGTGAGCAATTTCCAAAGGATGCATGTCTGCTGTACTTACGTGGGATTGCCAGTTGTACCCTGTCAGACCTCTCTGTGTTTCCTGTGACAGTGGGATCAGTTGGCTTGAACCACACACCACATTTTTCAACTCTGGTACTCCAGCATCTGCAGTCCTCACTTTCTCCACAGAAACATTTTACAAGACTTCACTCAGACTTGCTCAGTGTTTCTCACAACAGGAATAAAATCTACGTAAATCAAAATCAGCTGAGGAGTCAAAGCACTTGAGCACTCACATCAAAGTTCCACCATATTTCAGCAATGTTCAACACTACACCCCTCAATGCTACCCCACCCCCTCAAAATTTATCCCTTCCCAGCAATGTTCACAACCTCTCCTAGCAATATTCAGTCACCTTCGCAAAATGAATCTCCCTCAACCTCTAGCAATATTCAACTCTCCCCCAATAATGTTCATCAATGCCCCATCTTGGCAATAAACAAGCCTTCCTAGAAAGTTCCACCAGTCAGATACCCCAGCAACATTCATCCTAACTCCCAGCGATGTTCACCCCAGGGCCAGCAATTCCAGACATTGTTCAACCCATCTTCTCGTCCCTCAACATTGCTGAACCCTTCCTGCATCTCCTGTCCTGACTCACTTTCTGACTGGAGCCAGGATTTCTGGAAGACTCAGCATTGACAGGGAGTGAGAGGGTGTGGAAATGAGCAATTTATATGGTGGGGGGAATGAATATTATCAGGGGATGAAGGAGGATGTGAACATTGTTGTCAAGAGAGTTTTTGAGTATTTTCAGGGGTGATGAGATATTAGCACCATCGATAAAGAGAATTTGTGAAATGGTAGTGTTGACAGGTCATTTAAAACAATGTAAGTCAATGTAATGAAGACAGACTTTAAATGGGCATGTTTTGTTTTTCATTGTGAGAAAGGACTGTGGCTGCACTAGAATACATTAAGCAATTAGCATTCCACCTCTGTGCAGAACTACTGGACCTCACATGAGAAGGCACGATGGGTCCTAACATAAGATTGTACATGGGTATATTAAGTTGCAGTTAGAACAAGTACATTCTTTCTGATGCTGACCTGAAGATCAGGGCCATGATGTAATGGCAATAATGGAGATCTAGCTTATAAAAGGCCAGCACTTGGTACCGATCAACCAGGGGAATGTCAACTATAATGGGGTTGAATTGAATTGAATTGAATTTATTGTCATGTGTACCGAGGCACAGTGAAAAGCTTTGTCTTGCGAGCAATACAGGCAGAGCACAGAATTAAATAGCATAGATCAGTAAATAATAGGTAAACAGTGGCAAAAACAAAAACACAGGTACAGGCAAATGTTAAAAGTTTGTGAGTCCATTCAGTATTCTAACAACAGTAGGGTAGAAACTGTTTCAAAACTGGCTGGTGCTTTTGTTCAGGCTCCTGTTCCTTCTCCCTGATCGTAGAGATTGTAGAAAAGCATTGCCAGGGTGGGATGGATTTTTGAGAATGCTGGTGGCCTTTCCTTGACAGCGGGCCTGGTAGATGGATTCTATCGATGGAAGGTTGGCCTTTGTGATTGTCCAGGCCGAGTTCACCACTCTCTGTAACTGTCTCTGATCTTGAATGATACAGTTGCCATACCAGGTAGTGATACATGCAGACAGAATGCTCTCGATGGCACACCTATAAAAGTTGGCAAGGGTATTCGCCGTCATGTCAAATTTCCTCAGCTGCCTGAGGAAGAAGAGATGTTGGGCCTTTGTAACCAGTGCGTCCACATGAAGAGTCCCAACAAAGCTTGTTGTGGATGACCACTCCCAGGAACTTGATACTCTCCACTCGTTCCACCTCTGTGCTGTTAATGTGTAGGGGATAATGAATAACATCCCAACAAAAGTCAATAATGAGTTCCTTGGTTTTGCTGGCATTGAGAGCTAGGTTGTTCTCAGTGTACCATTTTACCAGGTCTTCCATCTCTCATCTGTAGTCTATTTCGTCGTCATCTGAGATTCAACTGACTATGGTGGTGTCATCAGTGAACTTGTAAATGGCATTAGCCTGGTATTTGGCGACTCAGTCATGGGTATACAGTGAGTACAGTAGGAGGCTGAGTATGCACCCCTGGGGAGCTCCACTATTGAGTGTTAGTGAGAATGAAATATTGTCCCTAATCTTCACTGATTGTGGCCTGTGGGTCAGGAAACTGAGGATCCAGTTGCAGAGAGTGGGGCTTAGTCCGAGATCACTCAGTTTAGTAATCAGTCTCAAGGAGATAATAGTGTCTAATAAAATGGAATCAAAGCCTATGCAGAGAAAACTATGACAGAACAATGGGCTGCCTTTAATACTTCAGGTATGGCCAAAGTACATTCACCCAAGGGAGAAAAACAAAATTCTGGATGACACAAAACGTAAACTGAAGAGTACATATGTTAAATGTCAGGTGGACAATACAAGGAAGGATTAGGTTAAATATGAAAGGATCAGAATGGAAGTGAAACAAGAACTGTGGGAAGCAAAGAGAAATTAAGAGTTTGGCATCCAACATAGAGGAAATGGAAATGCCCTGTATAGCCATTTACATAGTAAAAGGGATGTAAAAGAAGGAGTGGAGCCAACGATGAAGCGAAAGGAAACTTATGTATTGAGGCAGCAGACTGGACTGAGGCTCAAATGAATACTTTATGTCTGTCTTTACCAAGCAAGAAGATTCTGTCATAGCCATGATAAAAGAGGAGGTTTTGAGACATTGGATAGGATAAAAATTTGATAAAGTGTATATATTGGCTAACTTGCTGCACTTGATAAGCTGCTAAGTCACTGGGGCACATGAGAAGCTTCCTAGGATGCTGAGGAAAATAAGGGAGGAAAATTGTCGAGTCCCAGACCATAATCTTCTCATCCCATTTAGATACTTGGGTACTGCCAAACGACTGGAGAATTGTAAATGTAACAGCCTTCATTTATAAAGGATGTAATGACTATTCCAGACAGTGAGCATAACCTCGGACCTAGGAAAACTCTGAGAAATAATAACTCAGGATCACATCAACAATCATTTGAATTAATGTGAATGAATCAAAGACAGCCAGCATGGATTTATTAAGGACAGATCGTGCATGAGATGCTTTCTGGAGTTCTTTAATTAGCCAAAACTGTTTTATGAGAATAATATGGTTGTTGTGGTGCACATGTGTTCAGTCCTGTTAGACATTGGTTAATGTTTAAAGACAATTCGAAACACACTACAATTAACTGGCAGAACTACATAACAGAATTTCACATTTTAAAGAAAAACAATCTTAATTGCAGATATCAAGATAAATAAGGTACTCCCTAATAACTTAACACAATAGTTCTTAAAAACTTACATTACAAACTTAGTTCAACTTTTTATTATCTTCCATACAGTTTTAAGAACTTCCTTATCTCAGACCAAACCAAACATACATATGGTATGTCACAGCTGGTGGCATTTATTCTGATTTCTCTTCAGTATTCTAGCTATTCTTCAAGGTACAAATTTTCATGGAGTTCCTTCTATCACAGCTTTTGACTAAGCAGCCCTCAATTTCTTTCTTGACTTTGAATTCTACAACTCAAACCTCCCAATGATTCCTGAGCAGTGGTTTAAAACCTCAGTAAATGCCTTAATTGCTAAGAACTTGTCACTTTGGTTTCAAACTGCAACTGAGCTAATACTGCCAGAAGTGAAACCATGTTAACTACTTTTTATTGAGAAGATTAAAATAGATCTCTTCCTTTAGCTTCCAGTTTAATAAACTTTCCAGGTTTTATTCCTTTTCTACCCTTTGTCTTGTACTGAATATCAACTCCCTATTGCAGGCTTGTCATGGATGATGGATCTATTTCAAAGGTAGGGCTGGCTTCAACTCTCAATTTCAAAAGAATCAAAAGCTATTTATGACCCAAAGCTGACGTAGATCTTAGGTATTCTTCCAAACATCACCCAGTTTTTGCCTGCTGCTACACTCAAACTGATTTCATAGAGATAAACAAAAAAAAAACACTAAGCTGCACCCATCTCCATGGAAATGTGGCCAATTCTACTGTTACAAATAAACCACAATGCCATGTAAGAATGCAGATCTGCTACTTTTTAATTCCAAAGCTTCCATTCATTCATAACATACCCTTTACCACATGAATAACATATTCTTAATAATCTGAATAACTCATCCTTTACTGCAATAAATGCACATTGTGTATTTCCAGCTCTTTAGCTAACTAAGCACACCTGCCATTTTATAATTTTACTTTTGTAATTGTAATTATTTTAAGCATGTAATGGTGTACAGACCTAAAATGTTTACCAGGTTATGTTCACGGAACTTAAGTTTAAAATTCTATTTTTAAACTTAAGAAAATATATCTCTAAAACATACAAGGTATGACACATCAATGGGCTTCATAAGGCATTTTGATAAAAAGTTACAGAAAAGGCCAAAGGAATTAAAAGGACTGTGGCAGCTCTGATACCAAGGTAGTTGACTGACAGGAAAAGAAGAACAGTTATTTTTCAGACTGTGGTGTAACCCAGGGAAGAAGTGTTAGAATCACTGCTTTTCTTGATATATATTAATAACCTAGACTTGAGGGCACAATTTCAAAACTTGACAATGATGTATTATAAAACAATAACAGAATGCTATTTACATGTCTATGAATGTAGATAATAAAGGCAAGACGTAGATAAAGACAAAGCTAGGTAAGAATGAAGGCTTCTCTTCACTGGTTTGCCATGTTATTCTCTAGTTAAGGCTGTTAAGATATGTTATATCTAATGGAGATGAGAGCCTGTAAATGCTGAGTAATTCTGCCTCCTTGTGTTAGGTGCCAGTTTGTTGCAGTTATGTCATATCAAGACGTCTCCAAATCACAGGACAGTCTGGATGTCATTAATTAATAATCATTTGACAGCAAAGTTATACTAAATTGTTTCATATGTTCAAATACTTGAAGGTTCAAATTTGTGAAAGATGTAACGATCATTTATGGCTATACTGCATGTCTATGAGCATGCTTGTTTAGCCCTGAGAGAGCTGCAAGGCTATCAGGTTTGGTGTGAGAAAACTATAAATTTGGAGCAGATTACCCAGCAGAACTTTGTTAAATGCGGATTCTGTCTGTGTACTTGGTAAGTTGTCGTTTAGAAAAATTCAAAGAAGTGAGAGTGAAAAAAAACTTCATGAGGTAGAAAAGTTGCATTGGGACACCGGTTAGAGCTCAGTGCCATCCAGAATTAAAGGAACTGCTGCACCATGGGTTAATGGAGCTATTGATCAATCTGGGTTAAGTTCCTAAGCTTAGAAACTTTATTTTCCAATTATTTCTTGGAAGTTTGGCCACTTGACATAATTGCAATTGATGTTTTGGAAAGAAGGGGTCAAAACAAAGTCCCCCTCTCACCATCCACAACATGGGTAGTCTAGGCCCAAGCAAGCTAACATTTCCAGGTTTTACTGTTGTCAATAAATGCCATGGGAAAAATATATTTTGAAATAAAACTATAAGTGCAGAAATTCCAAGTAATCATTCTTGATAACAATCTGAAATCTCTTCCAATAACTTACTTCTATATTTTATAAGCTATGGCAATAAAGTTCACTACTAGCAGCAGCATTTGCCTAATTTTCTCTCCTACACTTTTCAATTTTGTTGGAGCCCTTGAACTGGATTCTTTAATTTAGCAAGTGTCTACCTCAGACTTTGAAATCAGGCAGTCTGAAATGGTTGACTTTTTAATTCGAGTTTTTTTAAAGCATCATACAAGTTTACACTTAAATTATTCCTTTTTCAGTGTTTCATTTTCACAAACTTATCTAGTTTGTCTTGCTCTTCAAGCTAAATCATGGTTAATGCCTTTCACAAACTCACAATCTTTATCTGTGATAGGATCCTGTCTTGCATGGCATTGTTAGCTTTTCTTTGAGTGAGCAAAGATGCATAACTATTCAGAGTTGTATAGCACAAAATACACATCCTTTGTTTTTAAAGAAAGCACAAGATGATAGGCTCAAGTTGGTAGCACAAATGAGTCTTGCACAACTCCAGCTAAGGCTTTAAATGAAGCCAGACTTGGCATGAAAAGTGAATTGTATCTTTGATAAATCTGTTTTTTACAAGTTGTTTTTCATGCAGTTCAAAATGATTGCAAAGGGACAGTGCATTCTGCTTGGATACTCAAACTTGAGTTGGAACAGATGGGCAACCAGGGTGCTTTCACCTCAATTTAAAATGTTTGTTCTCGTCCACAGGATGCATCAGAGCAGTCTGTAATGAATGACTCATCTCTGGTTTTCCCCAACTCCTGCATTTAGTCAACAATGTGACCAGAAAACCATCTAGGGAGTGTTTGTGTTCTTTACTCAGTGTCACATTATCAAATCACCACAAATTCCAAAAGATATCTGTTACTATTATCTCAGTTACAGAAAAGAAGTTTATTTGCAGTGTCTGGCAATATGAAAAATTTGCAAGCAATTCAGCAATCTAACTCTAACAAATCAAACCTATATTAGAATATTATGCTTCTAAATCAAATGTACCCTTTCCTTTGAAACAATTGATACCAAAAAAAATTGTTTCAACTGGAAGGATAATTACTTTTTTTTCTAGTGCGGGGTGCTCAATCGAATTGTATTTTGAACATTCAAAAGATTAATTTCTCAAAATGAGTATGCACACAATTTATCATGTCACTTTTATGAATATAACAGTACTTAAAAGATTATTCAAGAGAAAAACTGCAAGGGTAGAGGCCCTGGCACTGAAATATACTGGTTATGTTTCTAACACATAAACATTGTTCCTTAACACTATTTTACCAGAAAAGATGTTCAGCTGTGGACTGCGTTATATGAACTCAATTAAAACATCAGTCGACTGTTTAAAGGATTAATGTCCTTTATGAGAAAGAACTTTCATTCAATCAAGATCGATAAAAGTGAAATCATCCATTAGCATGACTCTTTTATCCCAGGTTGAATTCAGTCAACTTTCCTGTCATCTTGTTCAAAATTAAGCTACCAGCATCAGTATCCTATTTAACCCTGAACTGAATTTCAAAGTTAAGGTAGCCCATTACCAAGATCACCCCTTTGTTTTTGTAAAGTCATTCACCTATATCATTACTTCAGCTGTGCTTTTGAAATCAGTATTTGCATTTTCATCACCCCCAAGCTTTACTCCATGGTAGATTGAACCTGTAGGTGCTCAAGCACCGACTTTTCTCGGACAGGTTTTTCATATCCTGTCCCAATCACTTTTGTCGTTGTTGATCATTGTGGACATCTCATCTTCTCTTCCCTTCCCGTCTGCCTATCCATATAAATTATTCTTGATCCCTTTCTTCGCAAAGTCTGAACATAGATGTGCAATTTTCTCCAAGTCTATTTCTGTTTACACTTTTGATGTTGGTTCACGTCCCGAACTAATTTTTGCTCCTCTGTGATAAAGCATTGTCACTATGTCCCTACATTCTGCTCACCTTTTTTTACATCCTTCCGAATTTTCTCAAATTCTCATCACCCTTTCAACAAATCTAATTTGTACATTTGGCCACTGCTATACACTTTCATCTTGGTTTCGTCATGTGAAAGTAAGGGCTAATGATTAACATATCCTCTCCTATTTAATGTCTTCTGAAATATCTCGGGGCTTCATCAGTGATCCCTTCTACCTCATTACATGAAGCCATTGCTTTCTGACTCCTCGCCAAACCTCAGTGGTAGCTGCCAGGCTCCATGTCTCTCCCTGAGATTTAGCCAGGTGCATCACAACTGCCATGTCACATTTGAACCTCAAGTAACTTAGTGCCATCACTAAGATGGCTTATTTTCAGCATCATCAACTGATTGTGTCCCTGCCTCAGCTCATGTGCTGCTAGAATTCGCATTCATGCCTCTGGATTAGTCAAGCCTAAATGAGACAATGAGCTCTTGGCTAGTCTTCACTGCCCAATTTTTAACTTGCAACAAAGCCTGTTCACCTATCAGCACTCTGATTACTAACCTTGGGCTAAGCCTTATATTTTTCTTACATTTGTTGTGTCGATATTTTTGGAGAGTTTTTCACCATGAGGTCTAGCAAGATTTCTAGCCAAATGTTACCAAACTCTGCCAGTTATAAACAATCTTCCCCACCCCTGTGTCATCTCCCTCATACAATTCTAACCCTGTTTTACTGTACACCATTCCTGGAATAACTTGCCACGCAGCGGATATCCACCAAAGGATCAACATCCATGGCACCCACTCCACATTTAAGATACCGCTATGTACCCACTGGTGTTCTGAATCTGCTCTGTTTAATTTCAGAGTGTCATTCTCAAGATGTTGGAGAAGGGGGACGAGGGCACTGCAATTCTCTGACAAGGACCTAGAAGTCCTAGTGGCCAGGGAGGTCTAGAGGAGAGACATGCTGTTCCCAGAGGACCAGCAGAGGAGGCTACACCACCAGGTTTGAGGTCGCCACTTGGGTTGGTACCATCTCCAGGGAATGGAGGAAAACCAGCAGCATTGCAGGAAAGTCAATAATCTTCTCCACTTCACCGGATTAGAAAGAGAACAAAGAAAATTTGCAGCCCAGGAACAGGCCCTTCAGCCCTCCAAGCCTGAGCCAATCCAAATCCATTGTCTAAACCTATCACCCAATTCCTGAGGATCTGTATCCCTCTACTCCCACCTACACATGCATCTATCCAGACGCACCTTAAATGAATCTATCATGCCTGCCTCTACTACCCCTGCTGGCAACGCGCTCCAGACACCTACCACCCTCTCTGTAAAGTACTTTCCGCATGTCTCCCTCTTAAACTTTTCACCTCTCACCTTGAATGCATGACCTCTCATTATTGAATCCCTCAACCTGGGAAAAAAAGCTTATCTCTATTCATCCTGTCTATACCCTTCATGATTTTGTAAACCTAAATCTCCTTTTTTCTAATGAAAACAATCCTAACCTACCCAACCTCTCTTCATAGCTAGCACCTTCCATACCAGGCAACATCCTTGTAAACCTTCTCTGCACCCTCTCCAAAGTGTCCACATCCTTTTGGTAATGTGGCGACCAGAACTGTACACAGTATTCTAAATGCAGCTGAACCAAAGTCTTGTACAATTTTAACATGACCTGTCAGCTCTTATACTCAATACCTTGTCTGATGAAGGCAAGCATACTATATGTCTTCTTGACCACTCTATCCGCCTGTGCAGCCACCTTCAGGGTACAATGGACCTGAACTCCCAAATCTGTCTGCTCATCAACTTTTCCCAAGGCTTTTCCATTTACATTACAGTTCGCTATAGAATTAGACTTCCCAGAATACATCATCTCACATTTGTCTGGATTGAACTCCATCTGCCAATTCTCCACCTAACTCTCCAGTCTATCTATATTCCCCAGTATATTTTATCATCCCCTTTTTTTTCTGCTACTCTACCAATCTTGGTATCATCTGCAAACTTACTGATCAGATCAACAATGCCCTCTTCCAGATCATTCATGTATATCAAAACATGTCCCTGTGGAACACCACTGGTCACCTTTCTCCATTTCGAGAAACTCCCTTCAACTACTACTCTCTGTCTCCTGTTGCTCAACCTGTTCTTTATCCACCTAGCTAGATCACCCTGCACACCATGTGACTTCACTTTCTCCATTAGTTTACCATGGGGAACCTTATCAAATGCCTTACTAAAGTCCATGTATATGACATCTAAGTGTCATACTCACTCATATTCATATTCACTCTGTCTTTGTTACTGCACCCTCCTTCACGCAGGTTCATGATCCGTCGCTCACTATTGCCTGCAACATCTTCCCTCGGTCGGTCTCTGCCACGGATTCCTGCCCCAACCTCCCACACCATTAGTCCTGCATCGCCTCTGTGCTGCCTACTGATTTGTTGAGACACCCCTTACCACCTTTGGAACATGTTCACCAGCACAAATTGCCATGCCCCTCAGAAGCCTCCATTCAGGATACCTTGGAGGGGGTTAGGACCCCCATTTCCAGCCTGCCTGCAGTTCCTTGGAAGATCAAGCCAAGGAGGGTCCAGTTGCCTCTGGCAAGGAGACTATCTAAGCCACTAGATTCAAAGACCTCAGGGAGTCACCTCACCAACTCCCCAGGGTCAATGGGCTCCGCTGCTGAGCACACACCCTTCACCCGAGCTGTGGAACCTGGAAAAATAATAAGACATAGTGGGGGGAGAGGAAAGAAAAAAAAGTCTTCTGATGGCAGTTTAGCACCCCAGAGCGCTACACTAAAATAATAAAGGACAGACTTCTTTTGTAATGCCTTGTCATCTGGCTGCACGCAAAAGAGGACAGAGGTCAAAGAAAAATTGAAGGCATCAAAGAAAGCAGTGAATATGAAGATCAGTTATGAATTCTCCTGAAGGGGAATGTCAACTAAAATCAATTGCAATGTACTCCAGTGTTAACAATTAGGTATTGGCTGCTTTCCATTTGCAAATGTGACTGCTTGAATCTTCTTGGACAATTGTATCAAAGTGTAGGAAGTAAAAGAAAAAATGCTTTGGATACTAGAAATCTGAAGGAAAACAGAATGCTGGAGAAAATCAGCAGGTCCAGCATCACCTGTGGAGAGAGAAACAGATTTGACATTTCAAATTCGATATGTCATTCTTCTTCAGAACTGCAAGGGGCTGGAAAATGCTGAAAAATTCTGAGAAATCACTGGGACAAGACAACCATGGCAATCAATGTCAGGAATCAAGTCCCACAGAATGCATGCTGTCCCACAAAAATGTCAATGTAAGGAAATGCATCTTCAAATGCCATATCCTACCGACTGCATTATTAACTTCAGACACAGGTCAGCCCACATTACTCACCAACCAATCGGAACTCTGACCTCTCCCCCTCTCAGACATTTCACTGCTCAAGCCTCACACAGAAACATCATATGGCTTGCATACATTGGCATGACAATTCATTTATAACAGCCACATCTCAGAAACAAAAAAAAGTGACTTTGTTCTCGCCAATCTACACATCACAGGTGTGTCTGTCCATTGGTATTGATAGTAGTAACTACTATATGTCCTTTTGCAGATTAAGTTCAATCTACATTCTGACAATACCCTCCACCATTTTGTGTGTCTCTACCACAACGTTAAACAGGTTACAGTAAGGATAGATCTAGCAGCTCAAACTGGGCATCTCATGAGGGCAGCAGCAGTAAAAAGAATGGTTATCTCTTATATCCCTCACTATATCATAATCATCAAGAACAAATCAATTCTGGCTCAGTTACAAGAACAGGGAAACATGTCAGGAACTGAAATACCAACCTGGTAAATATACAGGACAGAGATGGATGTAATCAGTTGACATTGGGGGAGTAGCAGATATTTTCTAATCTACGTATTCATACGTGTTGTGATTCACCTTTGGAGCAGGTGTGACTGAAACCCAAACCTTCCAGTCTAGAAATAGGGAAACTACCACTGCACCACAAAAGCCTCTTTCTAGTTTTATGGTCACCATTAGGCTAGTTTGTAATTCCACATTTGAATTAAATTAATTTTGTGGTGGTTTTGAACACACATTTCTGGAGCTCTTTTGCCCTTGGATTACCAGCCTAGCACTACACCATCAGTTCCCCAAGGTACGTGCATGCTAAACAGAAGAAGCAGTGTTCTGTCAAGAAAACTAAATAATCCCACAGCCAATTAATCAGATTTTGAATGTGTAAAGGAGATTTGTTAACAAAAATCTATCAAAGACATTGAAGGTTTTGAAGCAAAGCCATAAATATGGATTGAGTCACAGATCAATGAGAACTCATTGGATAATTTAATAATGAACAAGATTGAAAGTCTAAATGGTCTACCCTTGTTCCTATGGAGTGACCATTGCTGAGGCTGTGGCCAGTGGTGGAGATGAAATGATTGAAGATGATGGTATTCCTTGACCTGTTTGGCTTCTCTCCCATCCACACTTCTGAGGATTGACCTATGTACTTCCATTAGATTGATCTGGCTTTGTGGGCAAAGTGCTGCAGTGGTTTGCCATTTCCTTCTGTAAGATGACTGACCAGGCTGTCCCTCTGGCTGCCTGCCATTCAATATATTAGAAGGATTTATTGGCTAATTAATCAAAGCAAGTTTCCTACAGGCACATTAGGGGATAGGGTAGCATGGGGGTCACCTTGCTGGATGGTGAGGTGATATATGAATTCCGCTGCAGAGAATTCAAGTGAATACCTCTATGGGGCAGGCCAAAGACAAACACTGATGAGTGTGCACAGTAATTGGCAGGCCTGTCAAATGCTTGCATAAAATGTCAAAGGAGCAAGGTGCAGTGTAGCACCAACTTAGAACATAGAACATAGAAAAATACAGCACAGAACAGGCCCTTCGGCCCACGATGTTGTGCCGAACATTTGTCCTAGCTTAAGCACCCATCCATGTACCTATCCAATTGCCGCTTAAAGGTCACCAA
>NC_057720.1:53353733-53396788 GCF_004010195.1 Chiloscyllium plagiosum
TGCGGAAGTCCACTTGTAACTGGGCTCCAGGCTGAATATTTACCATCTACCACCACTCTCTGCCTTCGACCGGTTAGCCAGTTTTCTATCCAATTGGCCAAATTTCCCTCTATCCCATGTCTCCTGACTTTCCGCATAAGTCTACCATGGGGAACCTTATCAAATGCCTTACTAAAATCCATGTATACTACATCCACTGCTCTACCCTCATCCACATGCTTGGTCACCTCCTCAACTTTGCACAGACCACCGTGCAGCCCTTGGAGCCCATCCTTTGCAGCATTGAAGTGGTGGTCAACGTAACGCACCCATGGATTCTACAATTATGCATCATCTGATACCTAGGTCTCAGCTTCCATCACAGCACAAGCAGTCGCTATCAATAGTGTAGATGTTATAGTGGAAGCATAAACTGCTGTCTGTGCACCTTAATTCTGTGTTTTGTTTCTGTGAATTAGGCATCTTTCATCGACAGAGCATAATAGAAACCAACCCCATATCACTTGCCATATCAAGGCATTTAGTTTTGTACAATTGATTTTATATATACCAAGATAAATCTAATGTACCTGTAATACTATTACAGGTGAACATTAAATTTAATAAAACGCAACATTTTTAGCTTTAACTTGGTTCAATAAACTAGAACAAAACTATAAAATAGAATTTGGAAAATTCCAGTCAGTGTTCAACAAGCTTTATAGTTTGCATAGAAAATATTATGTTTTCTGAATAGGATCACGTCAAAGAAAGACAATTAACCTTTGCCAGATGGGAAACTAATTGATAAAATGCTGTAGTGTGGTGATCTCACACTCCAGGTTTCACAATTAGCAAATCATTTTCAGTATTTGTGCCTTGTTTAGCAATAGTAATTTTTATTCACTAACTCATGGCTAATACCTTGCAAATACTTGTATGTTAATCTCTGTTTCAATCAACTTCTACAACCGCAATTAATGACTAAAAATAAAGTTAGAAATAAGCCATCTGTAAAAGACTGGTGTAATTCTCTGGCTGCTTGGGAAACATTAGTTTTGCAGTATGCTAAACTATTAATTATCAACGGAGCTATTGCTCTGTTTTTGTTCAATGCCAGTCTATCATAATATGCATTTCAGGCCAATAAATTAGTACTGAATATCAGAAAGATGACAATCTATTTTTTACAAAAGTTGTAGTCAAAGAAGGTAGAATCTTCCACTCTCTGTGGTGGTGAGTTTGGAGGTGAGAACTGCACTTAATTAGGTGGGATGGTGTTGTATTTCCCACCTCTATCAGAGTTAATTCTGGCTGGAAATATCCATAGCTAACCTTCCACCCTGTCCACCATATGAGATATTTAAATAGCCAATTAGTTAGCTCCTTGCTTTCTGCATTTGTATTTTTTTATTCTTCCTGTGATATAACAGTTGCATGATAGGAAAATGATTACTTGCTCTTAGAATCTTTTTTTATTGAAAGTGAATTTCAGAGGCTACTGAGTACTATGAGTGGTATACTTCAAACTAACTTTAACTGTCTTTAACTAAAGATGAACCTGTCTGAACTTAATGACAGTTGAAGAAGGAAGTTCCACCTGATGCCTGCCTTCACGGGTTAAAAAAAAGTTTTTGGGATGAAAAAATTGTCCGTGATGGGACAATGCATTTCAATACAATTTACATAACTTCCAGTGTTTCCATGCTTCTCAAACATTTTTATCCATCAAAATGTATTGTCTTTACTTTTATATTTTAAGAAGTCCTGATTATTGAGATCAAAGAAAGTTGACTTTGAATATATAAAAGTTTATTACACAGGCCATATATATTTTAATCATATTTTAATGATTATCACTATGTGGTAATCATTGGACAAGTAGTATAGAAATCAAAGCTAATGCTAAGCCATGACAGCAATTGGTGGAAATTAAACTCAGTTAATAAACCTGACAGTTCCTCTCAAAATGGTGATCATGACAACTATCATTGATTATCCCAAATTTGCATCTAGATCATTAATGTCTTTGAGGGAAGTCTGTCTCTCATCTGTAACTGGCCTACATGTGACTCCAGAATCACAGCAATGTGGTTGGCTTTTAGCTGGCTCCTCGAATAGCCCAGCAAGTCATAATGGCTTGGTTTGTGGGCAGTTAGGATTCAATAGCAGCAACAGCCAATTGTAAAGAAAGAATAAAGACAAAGACGAAAAGAAAATTCAAATTGTCATCCTCTGGTAGCTACCTGTTAATCGTCTGTCTCTCTGTAATGTTTGTCTGCATTATTTTCCATAAGTTGATAAAAGATACATGTCATTTCTTTTTTTTTCTTTTCCTTTCCCCCCTTTCGTAGAGCTAATTGAGCCTACTAGTTTTACTAGTTCTCCTAGTCCTACCCTAACCACAGGTCAGTATGCCCGCATGCATTTAGCTAGACTCTTTTGATACTTCTATTATGGAAACTGGGAGAAACATTGGGACTTTATACTTTGGATATTTACTATGCTACCTTTGCTTGGATGTTCCTGATTTTTATTTTAAAGAATGATAGTCACGAACATTCATAGAAGTTTTTGATCCCATGAATTTAGGAATGATTGGTTAATAAAATTCTGAATATTGCTGAAAAATGGCACATGTCATTGAGGTTTTTCATCTTTCACTCATCAGGACATTTTACAAGAATGGAAAAAACAATGTTTGTATTGTATGAGTGGAGAGTGCTGAATGGTTGGTAAGTGCTCTCTGACTGGTAGAGACATTACTGACAAAGAATGCAATTGTCATCTATCATTAATAATTCAGAGTTAATGATGGATGACTGTTGTAGGCTACAAATGTCCTGGAAGTTACATATATTAGTACAGAGGGCTCTGATTCTTACTGACAGAAAGAGCATGTCCATGCCCTATTCCTCTTTCAACTCAACAGAATACATGACAGTCATTCACTGATTCATTTCCTGACCAATGTCCTGACCAATCAGAGTCAACCTATCTGGTTTTAAAACTTAACAGCCTGGCAGTTATCAGTCAGTCATCACTAACTGCTACATTTTCCATGACAACACCTGTACCAATCATCACTCTCCTCTCATATAGTATAAATCTTGGTTTTCCCCTTTATTGGTATTCTTGAGAATTGTCCTGAGGAGCAGAAGATGAAACCTAAACAAAATGTATGTTTTCAGCAATACTCAGGTTTTGTACTATCGAATGAAATTCTGAAATTTGTTTATGATGTGCTCCTTTTCCTAATCACCATCATTGTTACCTAATGAATTGTTATTGTGACCTGTTCATTATGCACTGTCTTAACTCAATGTCTACTCCAGGATGACTTAATTTTGGTATTTTCATTGATACCACACCTTGCTGCTCAGTTAAATCAAAATGATGTTTTACAATCCTACCTGAAAAGTCCACTGTATCTATTTTTAATTGGCAACTTATTTACTTGGGCAAATTTTTGCAATTAAATACTAAGGTAATGCAGAGCTGTAATTTCATTGTTTTAGTCTTGATTATCTCAACTTCATTGGATAATCTACTAATTAAGCAAAGTCAATTAATTAATATCTAACAGAATAAAAAATGCAACAGTTTTAAACTGAGGAGTGAGTGAGGTCAATATTAGGTTGTTCAGGAGCTAAATAGGCAATAAAGTGTGGTTTTGTGCGTGTATCCAGAGAGACTGGTCTTTACACCTTGATGAGTTAGTGGGTATTAGCTGATGTAGAAATGTGTGATCCCTGTGGCATATTTGTTCCTGGTTGCTGGAAAGAAAAATGAATTCTGTTAGATTTGAGCTGGGTAGTCTCAGCTATGATGCTTCATATTGTCAAATGAGCAACCCGTGTTCACCAATCTTAGGCTCATGAGTGATAAATAGCTACTTGGGTCATGTACCAAGAGTCACACCTGTAGTACTATCCCTCCGAATAAGACAACACTTTCAGAAGATGGATATAATGGAATCAATCAAAACAAGTGACAAAATAAACATCTTGAAGACCATAAGGATGTTTTAAAAATGTTTAAAATCAGTTAGATTTTCAGGAATTTCATTTTATTATCTTTTTGGGATGACACCTGAAGCTTGTTATGACATAATATAGAAGGGATTGTAACGACTCCTACCGAAGAACATGCTGAAGAATTGAATGCTGTTTGATTGTTAAGTGCTTTATGTATTGATAAACAATAGGAAGTTAGGTTGCATAATGGATGACTATACTTCCAGTTTAGAAGTACTCAATAATTAAAATATTTTGGTACTCAAAAATCGATATCAGAACTAAATTACAAATTATACATTTAACATTTAGCCCCAGCAGTTGAGCAACATATGGCCCAGGTTAAGCCGTTCTGGGGCATTACAGAGTTCCAACCTACATAGAATCCCTACAGTATGGAAGCAGGCCATTCAGCCCATCAAGTCCACACTGACCCTCCAAGAGCACCCCACCTATACCCTCTGCATCCTATATCCCTGCAACTCCACATTTCCCATGGCAAACCCATCTAGCCTGCACATCCCTGGACATTACAGATAATTTCAGCATGGCCAATCCACCTAACCTGTACATCTTTGTACTGTGGAATGAAACTGGAGCACCCAGACGAAACCTACACAGACACAGGGAGAATATACAAACTCCACACAGACAGTTACCGAGGGTCCCTGGTGCTGTGAGGCAGCAATGCTCACCACTGAACCCACTCTGCAACCCTTAATCTTATGAGAGAACAAATATTTTGACAAGTTACCGCATTAGGTCTGATCATATCTATTTTGTGTTAACATTGTTCCTTCTACAGAGAAGAAATACAGGGCTCCTGCTAGTTCTCCAACTGGTGAATGAGACTGTCCTCGTCAACATTAAGTCGTTGCATTGAACTCAGTTGTTTTAGAATTATTTGGTAAATGCGTGCGTTATCTTCACAAAAATAATTAACTGTCGATGAATATTGAAATTTTATAACCACAAGAAAGTAATTGGGCTCAATTTGTTCCTTAATAAGAGACCAACTTGAACTACTTCTCTTTCTTTAAAAATAGATCAAAATGTTTCCTGAATTCATTCATTCGTATTGTTGACTGCTTTCCCTGGTAATTTAGTTTACAAGCCTCTTTGGGTGAAAGGTTTATACCTGACTACCTTCCTCCTTCCTCTCCACCAGTAGGAGCAATTTGCCTGCATCAACATTGTCAGTTACTTTGAATTATGTACCTAAAAGATTGGGTTTGAAAATCAGTTAAGGCAGCTGTTATTCAGTTAGATGCCATCTTTTTACTCATTGTGTGTGAAAATGATTTGATAGTGTCCAATTTGATAAAACATTTCTTCTATAGTTTTGCAATATTTTTATGCAAAGTGATGTGACCAATATATCCACACATCTATATATGTGGGAGAGTCTATGAGGCGATTAAAATATTATGGCAAGTACAGTTCAGCTAAACGTAAATTAGTGATTGTCCAATGACTAATTGAATACATGTGTGTGGGTGGTTCCTGAGATACAGCTTTGATTGCTGCACTGCTCTAGTTTATGTGTGTTCAGCCAAGACTGTAATGAAGTTGCTACAGTTGACATAACTGCCCTTGGTCCAAGAGGAATCAAGTATGGCAGGGTTTCTGCTTCAAAAGCTCTTTCTCTAAACTACTTAGGTTATTGAAACATGTGAGTGTTAAGTTCAGGTCGAATGTGGGCTCTGCCACAATTACTTATTTGTTTGAAAAGCTTGTCATCATATTTAGTTTATTGAGTGACCAAAATAGGTATGTTTTATTACCAATCAAAATCTTGCATTTTGAGCACTAAACTCATCAATTCTTTTCGATGAAAAGATGCAGCTGATTCACACAATAAATGTTGTTGATTATTTTGTATGATTTGATTCCATCTCCAGTCTTCATTCCTCAGTATAACATGATTAGTGACCCATTACTTCTGGTAAACTATGATCTGTTATTATTTCACTGGAGACTTTACGTGGCAAAATTCCTTCGAGAGCCAGGTTGCCCTTCCCACAGTTGTTGTGGAATGTCAAACTGATAACAGCATTCCTGCAGCCACTTCATATTTGGCAGATGTTAATCGGTTAAGGGTGAGACTTCAGAAGACCTACCTCTGAGAGCTGTTGTCCAATTGGATTTGTAGTGCCAGCAGCGCCAAGCAATGGCCATGGCTGGAACCACAGCCATTTCCTATTAAGAGGAGCTAAGGAAGACCAAACTGAAGGTGAGTCTAGTGTATTGGCGTGCCTGGTTAGTAGGGACCTGTAAAGGGAGTAAGAGATTGAGGTGCCTGGTTTGAAAGATCAGTAGGAGAATTGAAAGAGAGTATGATCTTGGGAGAGGGATCTATCCAATGTGCACAGCAGACAACACCCAGCCCCCACCCCACCCCATCAAATCCCTAATCTTTGCCCAACACTAACTTCCACAGCTAAAATGCTGAATAATGCACTTGATATGTGCCTCCCTGCCTTGGGAAAAGTGGTGACAGAAAGAAGTCAGGCATTTAACTGGCCATCAAGCCCCTCCATAGACCCCAAGACAGGTGATCTGTCGAATGCATCCACTGTGCGGGGCAGTGAGGAGTTGGAGGAATGACCATGTGCTGAATTTTACAAACACACACCTTCCCCACCTTGAAATCAGGGGGCAGGTCTGTAAAACTCCACCCAAATTGTCGGCATGTTCACATGAGGGAAGATTTAGAAAATTCAAATGAAAGGACAAGATAATAGTGCTGTATTTCGAGAAAACCATCATGTGACAGCGAGGGACAGAGTGTACAACTATAAACAAATATCAGCAAATAAAGTCAGTTTGGCAGAACACAGTAAAAAGACAAAATTAAAAGTCCCATAACTGAATGCTCATGGTGCTCATGACAAGATGGATAAATTGATAGCATAATTAGAAATAATTGAGTATGATTTAGCCATTACAGAGATGTGATTACAAGGTGACCAAAGCTGAGAACTGAATCTTCAAAGGCATTTGACATTTCAGAGGGAAACAAAGGAAAGTTGGAAGTGAAAAGATTCTGTTAGTAAAGGATGAGATCTGCACTTAGTGAGAAATGATCTTAGTTCAGAAGATTAAGATGTAAAATCATTTTGAGTGGAATTCTTTGCTGCAAATAATTTGGAGTAGTTTATAGACCACCTAACTGTAGCTTCATAGTAGGACAGAGTACATACCAAGAAATAATGAGGTCTTGCAAGAAAGGTACTGCAGTTCTGGTGGATGACTTCAATTTTCAAATAGATTAGGCAAATCAATTTGGCAACAATAGCCTGAAGGATGGGTTTATCAAGTGTATTTGGGACAAATTCTCAGAATGTTTTTTTCAAACCTGACAGCTACCAGGCTATGTAGTACCAAGTAGTGTGTAATGAGACACAGTTAATTGAAGACTTCATAGTAAAGAATCCTTGATGCAAGAGTGATAGTAAAATGATAGAATTTCACATTCATTTTGATAGTGAGAAATGTGGGAATTTAACCAATGGCTTAAACTCAAATGAAGGTAAATACAATTGTACGAAGACTGCGGTGACTAAATTAGGCTGGGTAAGTAAATTGAAAGGAATGATGGCAAGGAAGCATTGGCAGACATTTAAAGAACTACTTCACAACTCTCAACAAAAATATTTACCATTAAGGAAGAAAACGGTTCTATCAACAGGATGCATTATCCATGGCTAATTCAGGAAGCCAAGAGTGGTAACAAATTGAAAGAAAAGGTATAGAATGCTATTAAGATTAATGGTAGTCCAGAAAATTAGGACAATTTTAGAATCCAACAAATAATGATTAAAAACGGAGAAACTGAAGAATGAGAGAAAACTAGCAAGTAAACAAAAACAAGGTAAAACATTACCATAAGAATGAAAAAACAAGAGAAGCTACAGTGAGCATTGATCCCTGGAGGGTGAGTCTGGGGAATTAATAATGAGTAACACAGAAATTACAGAGGCTTTTGCCAAGTATTTTATGTTTAACATCATAGCAGAAGACATTAAAAGCATTGCCAGAATAATAGAAAAATCCAGAAACAAATTGAAGGGAGGAGCATATCAACATGAGAAACAGACATCGGCCATTCTGCCCCTCGTACCTGCTATGCCAATCAATAAGATCATGGATAATCTGATTGTATCAACAAATTGATATCCCCGTCCAGTCCTGATAACCTTTCACCGTCTTTCTTATTAAGAATCTATCCACCTCTGTCTTAAAAATATTCAAAGGGTTTATAAAATCATGAGGGGCATGGATAGGGGAAATAGACACAGTCTTTTCCCTGGGGTTTGGGAATCCAGAACTAGAGGACATAGGTTTCAGTTGAGAGATGAAAGATATACAAGGGACCTAAGGGGCAACTTTTTCAAACAGAGGGTGGCGCATGTATGGAATGAGCTGCCAGAGGAAGTGGTGAAGGCCAGTACATTTACAATATTTAAAAGGCAACTGGATGGATATATGAATAGGAAGAGTTTACAGGGATATGGGCCAAGTGCTGGCAAATGGGACGAGATTAATTTAGGATATCTGGTCAGCATGGATGAGTTGGACCAAAGGATCTGTTTCTATGCTGTACAACTCTATGACTCTATGACTCTACTTCACTACATTTTCAGGAAGAGAGGAATCAGGTCATCATCTATCTCCTGATCTCCAGCAGATGACAGTTGAGCCTGTCTAACCTTTTTTCAGAAGATAATCCAGCCATTCCAAGTATAAATCTGGTAACATTCTTTGAACTGCTTCCAAAGCACCAAACATCCTTTCTAAGATAAGGTGACCAATACTATACACTGTACTCCAGATGAGGTCTTAGTGCCCTGTAAAACTAAAGTATTGAATACTAATGTATTCAATTTCCCTTGCAATAGGTGAATATATTCTATTAGCTGCATACTAGCATTTTGCAATTTATGCCTAGGATTCCCAGTCTCTCACCATTTTGATAAAATTTGTTTTTTATTCTTCCTTCCTTCTAAAATGGACAATGTCACATTTTTCTATCATATATTCTACTTGTCAGCTCTTTGCCTGACATATTTCTATAGCCTCCTATGTCTGGGAGAAAGTGAAGACTGCAGGTGCTGGAGATCAGAGTCGAGAGTGTGGTGCTGGAAAAGCACAGCAGGTCAGGAAGCATCCGAAGAGCAGGAGAATCGAGGTTTTAGGCATAAGCTCCTTGGATACTGCCTGAGTTGCTGTGCTTTTCCAGCACCACACTCTCGACCCAGCCTCCTATGTCCAGTTAGTAACTTAACTTCCCACCAATCTTTGTATCATCAACAAATTTGGCAACCATGCCTTCTGTCCATTCATCTATGTTATTTATATAAGTTATAAAGAATTGTGATCCCAGTACTAGTAGCTGTGGTATACCACTTGTTCCAACTTACCAAACTAAAAGGTTACTATCACTAGAGAAAAATGTGGGAATACAAATGGAACTTGAAACTGACAAGCATCCTGATCTTGATAGTCTTCATCCCAGGGTCTTAAAAGATATAGTTACAGAAATAATGGATATATTATTAGCAACTTTAATTTATGGAAGTTCTTTGAAGAGGTAATATGCAGAAGAGGGAAAACAAAATAAGAAGGTGTACTGTATTTGGATATCAAAGGGTTTTCAATTACGTGCAATTTACGAGATCATACAGCAGATGAGAGCTAATTGTGTTGTGCATGATATATTAGCATGGACACAAGACAAGAAATAGTGCATCAGAATAAATGGGTCAGGTTCAGGATGGCAAACAGTAATGAGGGAAATACACTGAACTCAACTGTTTAGAATCTAAATCAATTATTTGGATGAGGGAACTAATGCTATTGTAGCCAAATTTGCTGACAATATGAAGAGTATTCAGAAAGCTGCAAGGAGGATGCATGAATTTTGCCAGTGGAGTAAAATTGGAAGTTTTTCACTTTGGCTTGAAAAACAGAAAAGCAAAATATAACTTAATTGGAGAGAAACTAAAGAATGCTAAAGTGTAAAGAGAATCACAAAGTTAGCATGGAGGGACAGTAAGTAAGCAGAAAGGCAAACACAAAGTTGGTCTTTATTACAGGGGGATGGAGTTTAAAAAAAAGTAGGAAGGTCTTGTGTAGAGCATTGATGAAACCACAGCTGGAGTGCTCAGCAGCTTTGGTCTCCTTACTTGAGGAGGGGCATACTCGAAATAGATATAGTTCAGAGAAGATTCAATAAACTGATTCTTGGGATGAAGGGGTTGTTTTATGAGGAACGATTGAACAGGTTGTGCTGATACTTATTGGAGTTTGGAAGAATGAAAGATGAGCTCATTGAAACATATGAAATTTAGAGGGACTTGACAGCATAGGTGTTGTGAGGATGCTTTCCCTCATGTGGAAATCTAGAACCAGGGGAACAGTTTCAAAAGAAGGAATCTCTATTTAAGTTAGATGGTAAGAAATTTCTTCTCTCGGAAGTTCATCAGAAATTATCTTTCCCTGAAAGCACTAATGGTAGAATCATTGAGTATATTCAAAACTGATTGACAGAAGAGTTAAGGGATAAGGTTGTACAGGGGAACAGCAGAGTTAAAGCCAAAATCAAACCAGCCATGATTTATTGAATGACACTGCAGGTTCAAGGACCCAATGGTGCATTTCTGCTCCTACTTCTTACATTTTCATATTTCTAAATTGCACAGTGATTTATAATCTTTCTTTTCTTCACAGTGCCAAGTACAGAGCATTATTGGATCCCCGGCAGTGCTGAAATTATTTTATCCTGGTGGTGCCTGGTGATGGCATTATCCTGTCTGGTCAGCATATACTAGCAAAGGAGGAAGTGTGCAAGGTGCAGTGAACAAAAAGAACCACGAAGAAGTTCAAGAATCTCTTCCAAGTGCTGGGAACTGGATACAATCTGGTACAGTTCATTCACAGAAAAGTGTGAGAATCAACTAGCAGTACAAACACAGGGATGTGAACCTTTCCTAGGATTACTGATTCTGTAAATGTCTAAATTGTATTCTTTTCAGGTTATCATCAAGGTTTAACATTGAACTCATTGTCCTCTATCATGCTTTGTAGGCTGTGGAAGTTACTTTTTAAGAACATATATTGTAATATCTTGCATATAAGCTGCAATGCTTCACAAACTAGGTTAACACCACCTAAGGTGCTGAATACATGCAAGAAAAATATGGCACTTGCATGAGATCTTATAACCTGCAATATGATTTAATCTTCATCATTGTAGCATAAGGTCAGCAAGCATTCAATGAAAATGGGTCTCTTGCATCTAGTTTCAAAATTTAAATGGAATGTTTAAAGTCTGAAATCAAGGAGGCACTCCAATTGTTTTGACAATGGAAAAGACTGACAAGGAAAGCATCCATCTCAAATAATTACTTTTCAAAATATTAGAATGGATGCCAAAGGAATACCTTTTAACATATTCCAGCTTTCTTCTAAAATTCCATGCAGTTTTAGAATAATTTAACAGAGGAATTTGTGAAAGAATAGGTCAGTCGTCTGTCATGTTCCTTTATTTTTCTCTTTCACTTCACTCCCACACAAGCACCTGAAGTGGCAGTTCAGATTGGAGATCTCATTTAAAGAAATGGTGTTCACTTAATTTTTAAAAAATTTCTTCCATTGAGTTTCTATCTTGCTCCCTCCCATTTTTATTTTTGAATAAATAGAGAGGAAGAAAGCTAGAAATATTAGAAATGTGAAAAACAATCATTTTAGAATATAAATAACAGATGAAAGAAGAAAAGATAGGTTAACATTTTAACTGGGAACTTCATGTAAACTGTTCTGTTCTGATGGAAAATCTCAACCAAAAGATCAGTTTCTTTTTCTGTTTGCGACCATTGACTGTTTTATTGCATTGTAGAATAAAATGGCATAAAGTCATGATTATTATTTCATTTTGGTTTGTATTTGCCTGGTGACCTGCTTATCCTCCCAATTTAGAATGCAAGTGTGGGGATTCTGTCTGGCTGCTTTTGTGGCTTTGCTATCTATTTTGTAGACTGCCTCTTTAATGGCATTTCCATCTATTGGCTGTGACCTGTAAGAAACTGCAGCACTTGATAACCACACTTATTTTTAAATGAAAGTTAACAGAAATTATTATTATTACTTTAAATTCCAGATCATCCTTGGGCCTAGGGAGGGTAAAAATGGAACCATCATGTTCCAAGACTTTACCATTCAACTTGCTTGATCAGGTGGCTTCACATGGAGTTTCAACAAAAAGTCAATTCTAGGTATCAATGTTTCACAAAAACAATCTGTGCCAAACCCTGTAACCTTTACATCTGCATAGCATAACTTTTAACAGCATTGTGTTCTTGATAAGATATGTTCACCTAGCATTTACAGCACTAAAGTATGCAACATATTAAGATATTAAGTTACTCCAACAAATTTTTGCCTACAAAGAACCTGGAATAATGAGGAAATAAAGTTGTGTTGCTGATATTAAACACCAGTAACAACAAGTAATTATACAATTGTACATGGTTTGTAAGGTCTGAGGTTCACAACAGGTAGCCAGTAAAATGGTATTCAGTGAGGAGTACTTTTATAGATATTCTCCGATTACGATCTTGATTTATGAAGTAAAATTGTTGTTATTCAACTGTTTAGTTATTTTTGTTCGCATGGCAAATATTGTGATATAATGCAGTTTACTGCAAATAGTATCATTTGTTTGTAATGCCATCATGAAGAAAATGACGTGCTGATGTTCTTCCCCAATTTAATGATCAGACCACCCCTTCTGTGCATTGCTGAATGATAGAACATTTGGTGAACGTAATGTTATTAGTGGATGAGGGGAGTGAAGCCAAGCGTCTGTGAATCGTTTTCAATCATGGTGACCTCAAGTGCAATGGATGATACATTTCTGCTGCAGTTTATATAAAGTCATGTGTTTGGCAATCTTGTTTTTGTTTACCAACACTTTTTTGTGAAGATTGTACCCTTTTATGTTTGTGTATGTGCAATGGTTCGACATGATGAATCTGGTTGACTAACTGTGGTGGTGCAAATGGTAAAATAGTTTATAACTGCCCTGTAACAAAGGTATACAGCAGATCAAATGCACATTTTTCAGCAAGAAATCCTTCAGAGATGTGATATCAACTTTAAACTTCAAAGAGATACTCACTATTCCCTCCCCCAGCAACAATTTGAAAGGTTGAATGTCTGAAATATTTCATACTCAGTTCATATGAACTGTGGTATAAAAGTAAAGTTGAAATAGACCGGAACCTATGAAGAAAATGTAGTGATGTAATTAGTTAATATTTGTTGACTAGCATAATGGAAAGGAAAAACATTACGGGAGGTCAATATATTTTATGAATGAGCCAATATGAAAGTTCTGTATCTGTAATCTTTAAAATTTTGCCTTAACATTATAAACCTCTTAATGATAATTTTATATACAGCCAAAGTTTGGAGGGAGGAAATTTATCATTGTACCAGTGGATATATATAATTGTTGAAATGAGCCTCGAGTGAGTTGTAGTATGAAAATTTTACAAATCAATTATAACATTTTGTGGAAATCCCAGTAACATTATTTTGCATCTCTGAAATCTAAAGCTGGTGTCATATCTGGACCAATTGAAGATTGTTTTTTTTTCAGAAAAGAAGGTTTTTCTTAATATTTTTGAAATGACATGACAATATCTTGAGTTCTGCTGCCTGCCTGGGCTGCCTGTAGTGATTTGTGATGTGGAAAATATTGTTTACAACAATAAGGCAGATTTTGCATTCTTAATGAAATTTCATCAGTGCTATTAAATCTCCTTATCTTGTGAGATTGTCCAGTTACAATCCATCAACTTTAATATGTGAAGTGTTTACAGAAACTGTGTGCTGTGCATCAAAAATAGAGTGCAAATAAGCTAATGTGTAACAAGATGGTGAGTAAAATAGTACAGTGACTTGTTTGCTAGCCAAATGCATTTAATAGTCATAGATTAAAACACTGGCATATACAGTAGCACTGATTTTCCAAATATTATTCTCCAATAGTTTTGTATTATGTTTTGACTTTTTCAATAAAGAATTATTGATGGTACAATAAAGGTAACCAGGCTGCAGTCAACCCTGTTCACTGTAGAACTGAACCTGAGGTCTTTGGTTTGATCTCTCAGCTGTGCTCCATGAGCTAACTTCAATCAAAGCAATTATAGTTGGTTTTGGCATCTTTAACTTAGGCAGCATAAGAAGCAGCAATAGCTAATGGTTGTTCTCCTGCAGATCAAAGTACGTATCTGCAGGTGTTGGATATGGACAAGACTAATGTTTGGCCTCATGGACCCATGAACAATTCACCCACTAATGCTGGCATGATTCATGTAATGTCTGGCTATGAAGGAAGGAGGCGACAGTACTATAGGAATTGTAACCCACTGTAAGATAGATATTAACTTCATGTGATAATGTAAAACAGGTTATGCCAAGCCAGCAGCCAGTGTCACATTCCCTGATTTTAATTCAATCGAAGTCTTAATAGTACTAGCTTTACATGACACTAAAATAGAAAGTCTGTCCTTGTGTGTTAATGCCTTCAGTAGAATAGAAAAATAAATATAAATACAGTCTACTCCCAATCTTTAGTAATGTGATGAAAGTAATTATCAACAGATCGATCAAGCAGCACCTGCTTAGCAATACGCTACTTACTGAGGCCCAGTTTGGGTAGAGCCACTTAGCCTCTGACTTCATTACAGTATTGGTTCAAACGTGGACAAAAGAGCTAAATTCCAGAGGTGAGGGTGAATACAGCTGGGTTCAGGGCTGCATTTGACACGTATGGCATCAAGGAACCCTAGCTAGACTAGAGTCAGTGGAAATCAGGGGAAAACCCTCCACAGGTTGGAGTTGTATCTTGGACAAAGGAAAGTGATTGCAATTGTTAGAGGACAGTCATCTCAGCCCAAGGGCATCTCTGCAGGACTTCCTCAGGGTAGTGTCCTAGGCCCAACCATCTTCAGCTGCTTCATCAGTGACCTTCCTTCCATCATAAGGTCAGACGTGGGGGACTTGTGCTGATGATTGCACCATACTCAGCACCATTCACAACTCCTCAACTCCTGAAGCAGTCCATGTTCATGTGCAACAAGACATAGATAATATTCAGGCTTGGGCTTACAAGTGGCAGGTAACATTCATGCCAAATAAGTGCAAGCAATGATCATCTCCAAAAAGAGAGAAACTAACAATCACTCCTTCATAATCAATTGCATTGCTATCACTAAAACCCCCAAATCAATATTCTGCGAATCACCATTGACCAGAAACTGAACTGGAATAGTCATATAAATACACTAGATACAAGAGAAAGTCAAGGTGAGGAATCCTACAGTGAGTAACTTACCTCCTGATTCCCAATATGCTGTCCACCATCTACAATGCACAAGTCAAGAGTGTGATGGAATACTCCCCATTTGCCTGAATGACTCGACCAACACTCCAGAAGCTTCATACCATACGGAACAAAGTAGCCTGATTGGTTGTCACCAAACCATAAACATTCACTCACTCCATCACTCACCACAGTAGCAGCAATGTGTGTCATCTAGATGATGCACTGCAAAAAGACACTAAGGCTCCTTACATATCCCACATGCACAATGAATGCCATCTAGAAAAACAAGGGCAGCAGTCAAATGGTAATACCAGCTACAAATTTTTCTCCAACCCACACACCATCCTGACTTGGAGATACATTGCCATTCCTTCAGTGTGACTGGGTTAAAATCCTGGAACGCCCTTTCTAATGGAATTGTGTGTCTTCCCACCCCAGTGGTTCAAGGGCACCCACTCAAAGGCAATTAGGAACAGGCAATAAATGCTGGCCAGCCAGCAATGCTGAAGTCTGAAAAATAAATGTTACAAATTGGAAAACAAGTAGATGTAGCTGAGCGTTGTTATGTCTGAGTCTGCACATCAGTAATATTTCAAAAATGCTGCTTGTGATTTGATCATTATATATCACGTGACTTGAAGATATAAAGGTCTTGGAATCCATTTTATTTCAGATCTCACCACTGCTACCATGCTGTCAGTTTGTCTCTGAATGGGTATTTTAAGTGATAAAGGAAATGCTCATGTTAACCCTTGGCAACATAAGAAATGTGGCACAGATGTTATAATATTAAAGAATCCACTGTCATTTACTACAGTTAGCTACTACATGCAAACATTCTTCAGCTGCATAAGTGTCAGTACTACAATTGAACTCGTAGATTACCATAGAGCTGCTTTGAGCACCATGCTTTCAGTCACATGTCATGCTCCAAGTGCCCCAAGGTAAGATGGAGTATGAGACCTTTACACCCTCAGGTCACAAGACTCTTACAGTCATGATATGAGCATGCTTTTTAAGATAAACTGTTATATTGTCTGTGAAACACAGCTCAATACTGTGGACGAGTAGTTATACAATGCCTTTCTGTTATTTAGCTGAGGTGAAAACCATTAAGGCTGTTTCAGCACTAGCATCATATTCAATTATTATTGCATTTATCTACTTTCTTCTATAGAATGTAACAATCTCTTTGCCATTACCCTTCTCACAGTTATGATAATACATAAGTTTAAATATGTCCAATTGATCAGAATTTGTCAGAAACTTGCTCCATTGTAATGGTGCTCAATGATATGTGCCATCCAATGTCGATGTTTATTATTAAAGTGCAGCTGATTGTCCTTGACCCCTTTCATTGCTCTACTGTAACTTAATTAATGGTCATTATCATAGCTCTGCCCATTATTAGAGTCAATGGAGATTGCAAATCTTCTGCATTCATATTTGCTGTCTTGCAATAACTACATCAACTGAAAATAAAGATGTGACTGATATGGATGTGATTAATAGCACATACGTGAGTCCATGCCTGAGAAGATAGCAGCTTTGGAGCCACATCTCAGTATGCAGCAAACTGAATTTCAATTTTTTTCTGCTCTCAGTCCTGCTTGTGTCTGAAGGCAATGTTCCAGGATTCTTCCACCCCACCCATCTTAGGTTAACGAGAAAGGATTGCAATAATGTGTTCATCGAACATTTTGGCCTTGATTATCATGCGTAACCATGAGGAGAAGAAGAGGGAGGAAGCACAGTGCTTGATACACCATGACTTGAAAATGCAGCAACACTCCCACCTAACACTGAAGAAACTGGTGGAGGAGGTGTGTGTACTTTGACTTGCCTTCACCAAGAAAGAAATTGGCCACTTGTACTGAATGCTACACAAAAGACCTGAAAGTGTAGTTTGCCCATAGGTCCCAATGTTACAGACTCTAAGGTTATTCAGATGCCAATCTAAGATGGCGAGCTCCCAGGAAACAGTCAAAGAAAAAATTCTTCATCTTCAAGTGTGACTGTTTTGATTATATTTCCTTATTCAGACCATAATAGTGTGGAATTCATTGTGCATTCTACAGCCCATAGTTATGTATTAAAGAATTAGATCTGTATGGAATTTTATGTTTTCAGTTGTCATCATCAGTATTTCACCATTATTTATTTTGCTGTCGTTTAAAAGTAAAATGCAACAGCATAAAAATAAGGCAGGATGTGGGGGATGTGAAAAGTTATAGAATGCATTTCTGAAAAGTGTTTGACCTCGAACATCTTTTATTGATTAAATAATCTGGTACTTTAAGTGCACTTCTTCAAGGTGATGCTCTGATTACTTGCAGCTGGCCTTTAGAAATATACATTATAATTATCCTGTTTTGCTGTCTTCTGTTGAGGTGTGTAGAAATTTGAGTTTCACAGGGTCAAACTCATTGGTTGTTTTATGGCACATTGATAGTTTTGTTTTTATTCTACAACACACTGACAGCATTTGGTTGAAATAAATATTTATGATGTTAGATATGGAAAAGCATTTCTGCAAAATGATTCTTCCTCTTCCAAAATCTATTTTGCAGTCTAATAACTATTGATATTGAATTAAACTCAGTTATTCCCAGTTGCATACATTTAGATTGAAAGGAAATAAGATTAATAAACTTAGAAAACTCTGAAGAAGATGCAAATCCCAACTGCTGAATCTGTCTGGCCTGGGTGGTCCACTGGTTTGAATGCTAGTCTACTGTATTTACTTTTGAATCCACCCTTGACTGATGTAAGGACATGCCTAAAAGTTGTAAGAAGCAGATATAAAATTAGTTTTGACCGTCTGTTTCTAGTGCACTATGGACAACAGAATAAAGCTACTTCTAAATGCAATACTAAACTGACAAACTCACTTTGTCCCTGAGACTTTCGATTCAGCATGTTGAAAAAAGCAAAATGGGTTTGTAGGTGCACTAGATTTCATCCTTTCATGGGAAGGACACTTTTTGGGCATAATAATATGTTTAATGATACCAACCAAGAGGTACATAATGCTGATATTCAAAATGAAAAATGTTCCATTGCCTTCATTGAGCATCACCAACCTTGAAAGGTTCACATAAAAATCTTAAGAAATAACATTTGACCATAAACTACAATTATGCAGTTGCACACATTAAATTGAAATGAAACATTTTAGTTCTATCCATTGAAATTACAGAGTGAATGAACCCAACCCTACATCATTTTGATACTAATAAATGTTAACTTTTAAGTTATATTTTGTAAGAGTTCAATGAGTTTAAATGTTCTGAAACTTTCATTCAGAGCAGATTAAGTTTCCATTTGGCAGTCTATGTATTGTTTTGTAAGGTTTGCATTTTTTTTCATGAGGCCTTTCCTGCAAACCACATTAGCCCTCACTCTGCTGAGTTACAGGGTAAAATGCTTGTAAACATGTCCAGTGTGAATAAAATGTAACAGCTTAAAGAAGATAGTCTAGCTATTTTTTTCTCTATAAAGTACTCCCCTATTGCATATTATTTTGGCAGTTGGAAAAATACTAAACTCTTCACAGGTGCTCAGAAACAGAAAGCATGAACAATGGGCATAATCAGGAAGTGTAACAGCACATTACATGAAAACTAAAGATGCACTTTGAATTTTAAAATTCAGAATTCTGAAGTATTGTTCCAAAATTTGAAAATATATCTGTGAAATTAACTGTTTTTATTTCAAATCCACAGGTATGATGTAACAATATTACCTGAAGTAAGTACCCCAAAGATATTTTAATGGTGTTTCAGTGTTGAACCTGCTGAGTACTGACAAGGTTTGACACCTAAATATTGCATAGTGTTTGCAGATCTTATCTATATGATTAGTAAGTGGGTAGAAGAAAAGTTATATACCATTGATCTCAAATGTTTTGCTAAATTCTGTAAATGAGCTATAAAGGATAAGATTAAAATTTATGAGGTACTCAAATTATGCTGTTACGCTTAACTACTTTGTAATGTGCTCATTCAATGCCTTGTTCAACTTCAGTCCAGAATTTCCTTTTGCAATTTAGATTTTAAAAAGGACACTCAAAATCGCCTGTGTCTTTCTTCCTTTCTTCTGATAAGTTAACAAACCATGGGTTTGAAACAGAAAGAAAGCCTGACATCCTCTATAGATGTTCTTTATTTTCTATCCTATACTTTTGAACGTGACTATCCTACTGCTGAGTGGAGCCAGGGTTTTGAAAAATGTGAGTTTTTCTTTAAATGGATCAACTTTTGTGATTATTTTTTGCTTGAGCATTGGCAACTTTATTCTAATCTGGATCAGAAATACAAATCTGACCCACATTGGAAATTTCAGCCAGTAATGTTTGTAAGGGAGCTGAATTAATATGAATTATGAATGTAATTACTAATGCCATAATAATTAAGGCTGAAGCACTCTTGATTCAGTAAGCGTATTTTAACTCTTCCAAGTCCTCCCATCACACAGTTGAGCATACTATTTCCTGTTGATTTACCTAAAACAAACAGAACAGAGCAAATCAAAAACTAGTTCATTACAGTTGCATAATTATACTTTTAAATTGATCTGATGACTAGGTTCACTGCCTACTGCTTTTCAGATACCAAAGTATGTGGTCTGTCGTAGGTTATCTGCTGTAAAATAGATTGTTGATTATCCTAAATTATCTTAGCCAATTTGAAGAAAAGAATAACCAATTTATTTTCTACAAATGTTCCAATGAAACAGTTTCCCTTTAAGATTGGTATGAACTGGGAACATTGTTAATTATTTTAAGTCTTAAATGCCATCATATACTATGCTATCTTAGTCTCATATTCCACATTGGTTGAAAGTAAAAACACAACTGTTATATTTTGTGTTAATTCAAAGTAGTTCTCGCTTCACAACAACACTTTTTTATGTAAAATTGCCCAAATTTAAGCAATCAGCATGAAATGAATGATGTTTAAAAATTTATTTCATGGGAATGTGGGTGTCATTGCCAAGGCCACATTTATTCTTGATTGTCCTTGAACTGAATGGTTTAGTAGATCATTCCAGAGTGCATTTAAGAGTCAATTACCTTGCTGTGGGTCTGGAGTTACAACCTAGGTAAAAATACCGGATCTTCTCACCATTACTGAGATGAGCTTCAATTCCAGGTTAAAGAAAAGCTATCGTTAATCTAATTTCATATTCCACCAGCTCCTATAAGGCCAATGGGAAAGCTCCTGAGTCTAAGAGAGAGTCCACAAGCAATGACACATCATCAGACGTGAGAGCTGCCACTGTAAAATGGAGAGAAATTGTGCCTTCATCGTGGGGAGCTTTCTGAAAACCTTTCACCAAGTGATATTTAACTGGTCAAAACATCTAAACTGTCACTGTGCAGAGGCAACATCTCTACGGGGTGATCTGTGAAGTTACTTTGCAATCTCGGGATTGCAACCACAGGTTTTTTTCTGAGGGGATGGGGGGGGATTGTGATGTTCAAATATTTACTGGAACATTGCATGTTCAGTCAGTGCCTAGAAGCTGCCTCCATTTCAGCAGGGAGACAACTCTCAACTCGAATGTTCCAGTTGCTATCTGCTTTATGCCATTAATAAGCCTTTTAAGTTCATTAAGGTTCACCTCTCCTTCCCCCACACCCACAACTATCCACTTCTAAAAGGTCCTGGAAGAGAAACATGCTGATCAATTAGCATGCTTTCCAGTGCTAGAAATGCCAGTCTAGCCTTCTCAGTGATTGAAAATTATGTACTTTGTCTTACTGTGATCCCACCTTTGCATCAATACTGAATCTGTGACACATTCAGATGTGAAGTCTCCTGAGTTGAATTCAGGACACAGTGTGAGGCTGCCTTATGAAGATATTGTTCCACTTCAGCTTAATTTTTAAAAAGAGCAGGAAGTTGTACTCTTGACGATAGTTCATCATCAAGCAATATAACAAATACAAAAATCTAGCTGCAGATCTCTTTTGTTTCAAATTGCTGCTGCATTTCTTACATAACAATTGATAGTACATCTTCAAAAATTGTCAGTGAAACACTTAGGGACATAGTGAGGTCATATAAAGACAATTAACAGAAAGTGTTGTAGAGCAGCCAGAGGTGCACCTTTAAGAGGCAATTGTTAAAGTGAAGCACAATAGACTTATTAACAAATTTAAGTCTGTGTAAATGAAAGGAGCAGTGCTATGTGAATGTAAAATTGACTAACAGGCAGAAAACAGAGACTAGCAGTAATGAGTTATTATTCAGAAGGGAGAGAAGTATATGGTGTTATCATGTTACCAGCCTATACTCAGCCATGTGTTGATGTTAAGACCATTGCTTATTATGATGTACATAATGACCTTGACCTGGGTAGACAGGAAAATTCAGTGTTTACAGATGATACCTGAGGAGGCATATGCACAAATCTGTAAAATTGGCAGGACAAATTGAGATAGTTTTTTTTGTGTACAAGAGCATATGGTGGCCTTGGCATTTTAACTGATACCTCAGGTACAAAGTCAAGATGTTATGCTAATACAATATCACACTTTGTCCTGATTTCACGTGGGAGACATTACCTCTGAACATTCTGTAGATTTGGTATTGACGTAAAGGTGAGGTCATTGAGATATTAGGAAGAATTTTCAATTTCTGAAGAGGTTTATACACCAGTGGTGGTATTCAGGATGAATGTCAAAGCCTTAAAAAGCACATTGAATTTGAATTGCACCTGAGATGCAGTATTTCAGTTACATTGAAAAACTAGAGAAACTGATATTAGCCTCCTTAGGGCAGAGAAATTTGTTGCAGATATTCTAAAACAATATTTAAAAAAGGGAGAAGCTGATTGCAGTGGTAGGGTCCATAGCCAGAAAACACAGATTTAGTTTCATGGGCGCAAGAACCAGAGGCAAGATGAGTATTTTGTTTCTCAACTAGAATGATAATGCAGATTCAAAAATAACTTTCAAAAGTCAATTGGCTAAATAACTGAAGGGTAAAGAGTTGAAGCACAATGCAAAATGGGACTTATTGGATTACATTTCCTACAAATTAACACAAGCATGGTGGGCCGAGTAACCAATCTACCACTGATTCTAATTCTTACTACTTTACCTCTTTAATGTGAGTAAACTTTATAAATTCCTGGGTGACTTGACATCATTTTTTAGATCTTAATGTTAATAAAAGCTATTCTATTGTCTCCAAAACACAAACTTTAACCACAGTCTATTTGTTAATGAATTCTATTTCACTTACTAGATAATGGAAAGCTTAACCTGGATTTGTCAAATATAATTTACTATAAGGGTGTTCCAATTTCCAAATGGTATATGTAATATGTTAGTGAATTTGGAACATAGCAAGGTGACGGCAACATTCTCATTCCCAACCAATATCTCCACAGAATTTTAGAAATGAAGTCCAAAGAAAATATTTCTACCTAATGCTAAATCTAAACCATGCCCATTGTTGCCAGGCCATAGCAGTGGAGTGGGATTCCAACCATATAATGACCAACTGTGACCCAATGACACCCATGACTGTTCACAAGGTGCAAAATTAAAATAGACATTGCTGGTGTTTGCCATGAAAAGTCAAAAAGGGCACCTTCCAAGGTTCAGCCTCAATAAGTTGTCATTTGGTGCTTTGCACATTCATGGTAACATCATCAACCTGGCTCTCAATGGGGCATTAATGGATGATAATTAGCCACCCATAGCTGATGGTAGTCTCGTTCCACTTTCAGTAAATAAAAGCAGAGGACAAAAATGGGTTCAATAGAAAGCCCATGCACACATTTCAAATCTTTCACCCCCAGCACAAAGCCTCCTTTGCACAGATGACCAGATTCTGCCACATAAATTACCAGTAAGCTGGTTGTTTCAGTATTTTACATGTAGAGAGAGAAATGAGATCCCTGATGAAAAGAATCCAGAATCAAGAAAGATGCATTTCTTTGCGGATTATGTAAAGATTGATGGTAATCCCTTTTGCTTTTCATCTATCTTATTCAGACGATAATAGTCAACAGTCTATAAGGAAATTTTAAAGACTTAGTTCCTAATGCAGAAAGATAGCCATACCTATTGAAATGCAGGCATTTTAAAGGCATTACTTGTCCATTTTTGAACAACATATTCAACTAATTTCAAGTAATTATTTGATGACTACTCTTAAAAGCTTCAAAGCAATTTTGCTTTCTGCAAAATATTAACACAATTCACCTTGTCCAAAATGCATTGGTGATTATCAAGGCAAGCTAGTAACTAATGGGATGAAATTTCTTTCCTTCACCTCAGAGTGCCTGCCCAACTAGCTTGTTCTGCTGCTGGTAATGCAGACCCTGAATAATTCTTGCTTGACAATTTAGAGATGAAATAACCAAAGAGAATCTGAATAATAAACTAGTTGAAGTTACCAACGAGTGGATTAGCATTCAAAGGTTACAGTTTCTTTAAAAAGAGTAAATAATCAGTCTGAAATTAATCTGTGATCGTACAAATATATTAATACCAACCTAAGATCTTACTTTCATCTCTATCACAAAAGAAACATTTGAGTAAGGATTGTGCAGAGGAAAAGAATTTTTAGAAATTGTGGAAGTTATTCTGTGTTCTTTCATTTGTTTTCTTACTGCAAATGGATTTGTTGGTGCAAGGGAATGACAGCAATATGGTTCAAACTTAGCTGTATAGATTCAGCATGTCCAACACTCAATCTTGTCTGAACTGAGATAGTTTTATGAATGTTGTCATGTGGCAAGTTGCAAAACTAAATTTAGCAGATCTGGGAGCTAGCATCCGAAAAATAATCATTAAAGCATCTGGATTGTTGTAAAACTAACCAATTCACTAATGTTTTTCAGAGAAGGAAAATACCACCCTGCATATTTGGAATCACATATAACTCTAATCTCACAATTTGTGGTTGATTCAATGTCCCCAATTAAGGTTGGGCAATAAATTCTGCTTCAGCGCATTCTAAAAATGTTTTTAAAATTCTAACTGAGGGGAGAAACGTGCAAGCATTCCTATTGTGTTGACTACCTAGAAAATGCATGAGTAGATTTTGGGTTAAGGCAGAGTTGTACTCAAAAATAATATCAAATAATCACACAATAAATGATAAAAATGTATCATTACCAGTTAACACCTTTGGAACATTGGGAAAGGAGGAGAGGGAATAGTATGGAGATAATTCAATCCAAAAAGAATGATTTGACACCAATATCAGCATAGACTGCAAAGTGTAACATAGTATTACAGTGTCTTTTTAGTTTCTACTTAAATCACTTGTCAAATGTGTTTTAATTTTAAAATGATGATTACAAAGCAATGTTCTCAGAAATATTTATATTCAGTGTAGCATGAGCTAGCTTACATGGTGAATTCCATTCTAAACCAAACAAATCAATAACAACATCAACTAATCTCTCAGCCACAAGTTGTGGCATAAGGAGCCGAAGAAACAGAAAAGAGATTTTTTTTTTAAATCCTGGAAAAGAAACTTCTGTTCTTTTGATTTAAAAGGAACATAAATACAGTGTGTACAATAAAGCCCTTTCGTGAGCAGTTCAGTTTGCCTCAAGGTAGAAAAGTTCAGTTATTAATGTTGTTCACAAAAAAAATAGCAGTAACATTTGGTTATGACATGCAATTACATTTTGTTCTGCACAACAATTTAAAGTATTAAATGTCACTATTAGTAATGGGATATCTCGTGAACTTCATGTCACCGATGCCTCCCCTCTGGGAACATAGTGCAGGCATTAATGTCTTAATGCTGAATCAGAGCAACCTTTTATCCTTTGACTGAAACTATAGTCATTAAATCATAAACAGAATTTGGTTTTCTCTGTTAGAAGTATAACAGTTATGATGGTAGACACTTGATGTGTTCTCAAAATTCATAGAAGTTTAGAAAATCATGAGGAGCATAAATAGGGTGAATAGCCAAGTTATTTTTCCTAGAGTGGGGGGAATCCCAAACAAGAGGTCATAGGTTTAAGGTGAAAGAGAAAATGATCTGAGGGGTAACTTGCTCATGCAGAGGTGCATGTATGGAATGAGCTGAAGGAGAAGATTGTGGACGCTGGTACAATTACCACATTTGAAACATTCTGGATGGATTTATAAATAGGAAGTGTTTAGAGGGGTATGAGCCAAATGCTGGCAAATGGGGTTCGGTCAGATTGGGATATCTTGTCAGTACGGATAACTTCGACCGAAGGGTCTGTTTTATTCTGTATGACTCAATGAATTTACAACTCTAGCTAATCAGATAAGTAGTTTGTTGTTGCCTATTACTGATTACAGACTTAATGCCTGCAAATTTCCCATTCTAACTGAAGTTCCTGCAAACCATCTGATGCTCTTTCTCAATACATTGCTCTTCAGTGAACATTATTGGGAAACAGGTCAATTTGAGTTCCCTGCGCAGCCTGAAAGAAGCCAATTTTTTATCTCAAATGAGAATGAACCAATTTGAGAACATAAGAGAATTAGATAATCCTACCTCCTAAGAATGTTTACCGTGAAAGCTAAAGTAAGATAAACTAGCAATATATCACTGACATGAAATTTTAGACTGATACTCACTGAGCAAAGAAAATCTCAATTACTTTAAACTAATCCTCCAATACAGCCACACTCCTTGGTAATACTAGCAAGATTGATAATAGTGATAGTCTAGTTTTATAATGGATCTGATTGACATTACATTTAGCTATCCACACTTTGCAGATGAATGTCTCAATTCTTGTTGTCCCAGTAAATTGACAAATAAATGGGGAAACTACATTCCACAAAACAAATAACAACTTCTCAGAGAGGCTTTCTGACTAAATTATTTTTGAAGAGAGTGATAGCTGTTAACTTTGACCTCAGTTGTATTGGCCTTATTTCTATCTCTGATTTAAATCTAACTGGCATTTCAGCATAATTTGTTGACTGTTAATAAATAACATCTATTTTCTTTGCCACCCTTCAGATTTCATTATCTTAACTCTTGTTTTTTTTAAATTTTGTTCCATTTTACTGCTCTTGCCACCCCCTCTGGAGAAAGCAGGTGGTTGATGTTTCTAGCCTGTTGTGAAGAAGTCCTAAGGCTCACCTCTCCATTTGTAAAAGCAAAGCAAGTGCCAAAATATTTGAATTTGAATAGACTAGTTCAAGTCTATCGCTTTTGTTGGTGCAATGCTATAATTTGGGATGAAACTGGACACATAGAAATATGACATATGACATTGTATGACTTTGTTCTACTCCAGCTATACTATAAGTTTAGTTTTGATTCAAATTTAAGGTAGATTATCAGAAACGTACAGGCCTTGTTTATTTCCTCCTGTACTCATTTCAAATTCTGATTCATACACAAGAGCATTTATAGCTGTAAGCTAAAATAAATCCACTGTTCTTGCAATCAGTTCCATATTAATAACTATACTAATGCGCGGTTCATTAGTTCAACTAGTAAACTCAATATTATTTGATCATGTTTGGATCATGTGAATCAATCATCAAACTAAGTGGTTCTGTATTACATTACCAGCCTGAAGTAGGCAAGAAGAGTTTCTATGCCCTGTAGATAATGACACATTTGAAATTTATAGCTGCTTGATGTGGAGAATCTACTGATCATGATATTGTACATTGGCAATGCTATGAAAAGCTAAAAATTTCTAATAAAAACAAAAAAAAATTGCTGGAACAGCATCACAGATTATCAACATTTGAAGGGATTCATTCTTCAGATACCATATGATGAGGTAGGGAGAAGTGACAACACTTTGCCAATTTATAGCTATGACTTGTATAAGGCTAATAAATCTCCTCAATTACAAATTTGACATGAGGGTGCTTTTTCTTTACTGAAGGAAATCATGTTAAAGATTTTAAAGTCATGTCGTGCAGAGGGAAGAAGTTTGCTTTGTTGGTTAGTCTAGGATCTTGCTGACTTTAGAATCTACGGTTATATTTTATGGTGTCACTTGGATTGCACTCTTGGTCGTCTATCAATGGAAAAACCGAATAATGTAATAGGCAATACAGATGTCAGCTCTGGTATCCATCTCAAGTCTGCTACCTTCTTTCTCTTTTTCTTTCTTGTTTGCTAAAGTTTTTGATCACCGCCAGCTCTGGACTTCCCCCTTATTCATCCATGCTTTATATGCATGGATGGGTCTTATTCTTCCTTGCTGTGGAAGTCAAGGTTTCTAATTAGTTTGATTTATTCTTGAGAGTGACTTGTTCCTTACTGCTGTGATATAATTAATGAACGAACTTTGATGATAAACTTATGTATGCATTTACTCAATAATGCCCTTTGTGGAGCCTATTTTCTCAAGATAACTTTACGAATTGAGTTAAGTTTGTAAAGGCGACAAATGAAAGTGAAAATGAAGAATATAATTTGATGGCCATATCTTTTTGTCAAAACATAGCAACACTCCATGAAAGTTACAGAGGTTTATCAATTGCTCCTAATGTTCTTGCAGGACAACCTTTTTCCAGTTTGACAAATGGAATTATGAGTCTTGTAACAGAAGCATCCACATAGTTGTTAAACTGAAAAGTGAAGCTCTGAACAAACAACAAAATAAGCAGCCAGTCATAAATAAACTGTTCAAAGATGCTCCAAGATCTCATTGTCTCTTGCAAGTTCCTCTGCTAACTCCCACAGCCTGACCTATTGTATTTCAACCATTTAGAGATTGCCCCATGCAGTACTACCATCTGAGTTTTTACCTTCTAAGTAGCCATTTTACAGTTAAGATTCATTCCATCACCTTTGGAGATGTGGAGCATCTCCTGATCATGATATTTGTTGTCAAGTTAACAGCTGAATGATTTCTGGTTGGTAATTAGGACAAATCTCACTGCCCATGTAACAAGTTCCCATTGGGTGGGTTTGAATAAAAACCCTTCCCTCCCCTTGCCTGATATTTCAGAATTGCCCAATAGCATATCTACTCAATTTGAATGCACCCAAAATAGCAACATGTTAAATGGAGGACAAAAATAATTAGGAGCATCCTGCTCAGTAACTTGATGTACTGAGCAGGAAGCAAGGGCAGCTACTGAGGCTGGTAAGGTCCTTGTTTATGTACGAATCTTTGAGGCCTGATGTCAACATGGCAAACTGCAATTTTAGTGAATGGCTGAGGCTGTTCAGTGTAATTAGTTGCATCCTGAGGACATGAGAAGCTGGATTGCAAAGAACAGACTGATAACATTGGACATACTATTTTATAATTGTGAAACTTTTTTGTTGGTTAGTTATTGATGTCTAGGTACTGGGAGTATTGTAAGATGTTTCTATTGCTATAGGATTTTACAAGGTACTGAGTAAACCAGAGTCATACAAATGCACCACCACATAGACCTTGTTAAAGTGCTGCCATAAATGGTTCAGGAAAACACATGCTTCAGACAAAAACAATTTCATCCAAGCAAAAATTGTTAGAATTGTTTTTCTTAAAGGCAACAGGTATTTTATACTTTTCTGCATGTAGGTTCCCTCAGATTTTACTTTCTCTGTAAACTAATCATACACTGCCATTGGCATTATAACCTTTCTCAACATCCCTCCAAAACCTGACATTTGTGATTTTATATCTCAGCTGTCCGATCATTTATTTTTAAATATCTCAATTCCACAAATTTTAATAAGCAATATCATTGAAATACAAAAGCCAATAGTATTTAACATCCATGGAGGATGAGGTCTTTATTTAATGGTACAATATTGTGAACCACTTTCCAGGTTACACTTGTAGGCTTGAAACTGATCTTTTGTGTTATTGTTGAAACAGGGGAAGAACTTTATTTAAGTCTATATAAGTCGGGCCATCAGGACAACACGCCATAGGAACTGTCGGGCATCCAAGAGTTGTACAGTCTTAGATCTACCAGCAAGTTCAAACAGTGTCATGGCCACAGAATCCTGGATAAGTCTCATGTTCATTTCTAATTGTACGTTGTGGACAAGGAGATGCCATCTCTAGCCACAAAATACCTTGGACCTCACCTGACCTGGACCTTAAAGTTTTCCTGAAACTGGGAACATTACTGAGAACAGGGGGCTGCACGGTGGCTCAGTGGTTAGCACTGCTGACTCACAGCGCCAGGGACCCAGGTTCGATTCCAACCTCGGGAATATCTGTGTGGAGTTTGCACATTCTCCCTGTGTCTGCGTGGGTTTTCTCCCACAATCCAAAGGTGTGCAGGTTAGGTAAATTGGCTGTGCTGAATTGCCCATAGTGTTCAGGGATGAGGAGGTTAATTGCATTAGTCAGGGATAAGTATAGGATTGAGGAATGGGTCTGAGTGGGTTACTCTTAGGACTCTCAGTGTGGACTTGTTGGGCCAAAGGACCAAATTACCACTGATTTTCCATAACAACTTCAATGGCATTAACCTAATCTCTTCCAACTTCAGTTGAACGTCTGTATCAGGGAATTCAAATGAAATCCAGGAGTTAAAATCTCCTAGGGATAGGAGCATGGGCCAATTGTGATCTCTTTGGCTTCTACAAACCATATTTCCCATCCAGAATAAAACCGGAGCTTATATTTTTTGACCCACACAAATATTGTTTGTGTTTTACCAAAGGACCGCAGTGGCAGCAAAGCCCACAATAGTAATTCTGTCATGTTCCATTCTTAAGATTAAGCCTTGACAGATAAGAGTATAAGTTATCAAGATAGTGTAAAAGCATTATCTCCAGGCCATGTTCCCATCCAGCAAAGCCAAACACTGAAAGCAGGAGCTCACAAAATTGATTCTTATAAACCTTTGTGCAGGATTTTAAGGAAGCAGATTATGTTTTTTCATCTGAAAAACATGAAATAGCTTGGAATGAGAAAAGGCGAATCAGCTTGCTCCTTATACAAACCATATATGAGCTGCCTTGTCACTGTCACTACCTCACCTATTTAATCTTCTGAGGAAAGCTGTGCTAAGTGTTTCCAAGTCTTTCAAAGGCAGCCAAGCGCAGCTTTCCAATATTTATTTCTACTTCCAGCTTCATTATTCAAAGCTGTACAGTTGCTTTCTATACATCACAGTTTTGTCCTCTGAGCAACAGTATAACCACCAGTAGAATTCTCCTTCAGGCAGAGCTTTGACCTGAATTTTTGAAGCTCTAGTGACTTTAAAATATGTCTCTGGGTCCAAAATCATCAGAAATAGTGTAGACATTAATGCCTGAGGTAACTTTAATAGCAAGGGTCGTATAATCAGGCAGGAGGTGGTGGCTGGGGACACTGACAGCTTCCTGTTTCAATTCCGCTCAAGTCTAGGATAGCTGGCCTTCACACCCAGCAGCAACTGAAGCCCTCAAGTTAGCAATTGACTCAGTGGTTTTCACTCTTTCATTAGTAGATAGGGTTTTACCATGTAGGAAACCCAGAAGGTGATGTGGATGTTTATAGGTTTCCAAGAAGGATCCCTTGTTATCAAGCATCAGGAACAGATTCAGGCCTCTCATCAGCTCTTCCGCCAGTAACTGTACATTAAATTCTCCCCACATTGTGTGCTTTCTGCAGGGAAGATGGCCCATTCCAGTATGAAGTGTAGACCATCAAAGTGCAAGGTGGAGTCACCGACAGACCTTAACAGTAGAAAGGTCATTCAAACGTTAGAGGTAATAAGTTACTAAAGTCTTCTGTGCAGATTCCAGCATCTGCAATAATAGTATAGCAAGTTGGAGGTCAGACTGGAGGGACTACAGGGTGACGCAAAGCCCTCTATCAGGGATGAAACCCCTCGTGGCTTTCTGAAGAAGTTAGGATAATGAATAGAAATCACAGGGGAGTTATGCTGAATGCACCACTCCTCTTACCACTATTTGCATGAAGTAAGCAGGTTGGGAAGGCTGATAGCAATCAGACCAAAAGCCTAGAGATGGATCTAGACTGTGGACAGCAACAGGCCTCATTGCCCTCATTTTCCTTTGTACCTTCCCATAATCCTGCTGAGTTATAAAGAATAGTTTCAACCATTACGTGCCCGGAAATGGACTTAGAAAATCACTGGAAATGGACTTAGAAAATCACTATTGCAGTAAACACAGATTTCTATGAAGCTTTTAACACTGCCTGTCAAATAAGAGCAATAGGATCAAGAGAAGACCATTCAGCATGATCATGGTTGATCCTGTTTCCCAATGTCATACTCACCTCTCCCGATTCCTCTTGACACATTTAAGCCTCAGAAATCTATCTATTTCTTTCTTGTATAGATTTAGTAACTTCAATTGCAGAGAATTCCACAGGTTTATCAACCTCTGAGTGAAGAAAGTTCTCTTCATCTCGGTCTAAACCACACCAAGATTCAATTTTTATGCCTGCATTATTGATGAATGTAGAATATATAGCACAGAAATAGGCTATTCATCTGAACCTGTCTGTTGTGGTATACCAACATTTCCTGGATTTAACATTGCCTTTTAATTATAATTAACAATCACCTATCAATTCTCCCAAGTACTTCAGATGAGCATAAGTAAGTTCCAATCTGATAGATTTGAGAAATGATTTTACAAACGTCTTCCTTCATATATTTAATCACTGTTTCTTGTACATCAGCTTCTGAGATCTCATTACAGTCTTAGTCCAAAAACAGACAAAAGACCTGAACTCTAAACGGAGGTTAAAATGACTTCCCTTGACATCAAAACTGAGTCTGACCAAATGTGAGTCTTGGCAAGATCAGTGGGAATCAGGAGGAAAATTCCGATGGGGGATCATATCTAGCACAAATGGTGATGGATGGAGGTCAATGTTGGAGGTCAATCATCCAAGGTCCAAGTCATTACTGCAAGTGTTCCTCAGGGTAGTACCCAAGGCGCAATCATCTTGAGGCGCACCGTTAATTACCTTTCTTCCATTATAAGGTCAGAAATGGGAAGGTTCGCTGACAATTGTGGAATGGTTAGTACCATTTACAACTATGCAGTTACTAATGTAGTCCATGTCCAAATGCAGTAAGATCTGGATAATATCCAGTGTGAGCTAACAAACAGCAAATAACATTCATCTCATACAAAAGACCACTTCCAGCAAAAGTGAATCTAACCATTTCCCCTTGAAATTCAATGGAATTGCCATCACTGAATCCCCTGTGATAAACTTCCTGGAGATTATCATTGACCAGAAATTGAAGGAGAAGTCATATGAAGCATTGATCAGGAATGTGACAGAATTCTCCACTTGCTGGATATGGGGAGTTCCAAAAACACTCAAAAACTTGACAACACCCTGGATAAAACAGCTTGCTTTTTGATATCCTGTCCCCCAAACTAAACATTCACTCTTTTCATTAGTAATGTATAATGGCAGCTGTGTTTACCATCTACAAGTTGCATTGTGACAAATCAACATGGCTCCTTTAAAAGCACCTTCCAAATCCATAACCTCTTCCACACGAGCAGGATAAGGGCATTAGATGAATTTGAAAATCACAAACTGTAAATTCCCCTCCAAGCCACACCCTATTCTGACTTGAACTTATGTTACCGCTTCTTCACTGACATTCGACCAAAATCCTAAAATACTTCCCAAACAGCATTGTGGGTGTCTCTCCACCACATAGTCAGCAGTGGTTCTAGAAAACAGCTCCACACCAGCACCTTCTCAAGAGCAATTAATGATGGTCTACAAATGACTGTCTTGCCTGTAGTATCAACATGCCATAAAAGAATAATTAAAATGTGTTATAATGTTCCCCTTCCCTCTGTTTAAGCAAAATACTTTGTAACCATGTCCCTACTTCCATCAAATCCACACTCAAATTGATTTCTGATAATGGGCACCTTTCCTCGTGGATATAAGCTCTATGCCAGTGCAATGGAGGTCAAATATCAGGAGCAGAGTGCCTAAGGTCAATTAAGGCAGCATGACAGGAGACAGACATTCACTGTATCCTGCCCTCTCAAATGTATGTCTATGCCACACTGGGCCTGTATGGATCTCTCTGAGGAGCTAGGCATTTAACCAGACAGCTGCATCCTAAGGTGCCATTGGGCATCTCTGCCAACTTCACCAAAATACATTGCAATCTCATAACATTTTCTCTGTGTTAGCTAAAGTGAGAGGAGCCCACAATTTTCATGATCATTTCTTTCCAAAAGATCACAAACCATCTGTTCAACAATAGCCTGGGAGATCTCTGTGTGTGTATTGTGCATGTGACAGATGCTGTTTTCCATATAGCAGCTGTATTACTGAGCATGGATATTTTCCCCGGATAACAGAAACACATAGGCGGGGAGAGGACAACTCAAATCTCCAGGTTACCATGATAGCAGGTTTGAGGTTTTGATTTGCCAAAGGAGTGCTATTCCAGAATGTCAAGATCATTTATGATACCAAGCAGACTATGTTTTAATTTGTCATTGTGAGGGTAACAGAGGCCAGATTCTACCAGATGTCTTCATAGACTGATGAAGTAGCAACAGCTTAGCTTTATTTTTATGATCCTGACCAAAGCTGTTTGATTTGATAGGTAACCTCAGAAATCTTCACCTATGTGCTTAAGTCCATGCTTACAAAATGTTTTAGTTTCTGACTTTCATTCATAAATGCTAAGATGTATATAGTAAATATCAGATGCTAATGTTTGTTTTACTGGAGCTAAGGGATGGAGCATGTTATACATTTATAAATTTGTAGGTATCAGCTGTGATGGAGAGATACAGTGAGAGATGGTGTGATGTTAGACTGGAAGAAAATATTATTGTGATCAGGGAAGGCTTTTGGTTCATGTTAAAGCTGTAATGGATAACCTTACCAAGAGTGTATATTGAGAGATCAGTAAAATGAGTCTTTTAAGTGGGGCAGATGAGATGGAAGGGTTACCTGTACCTGTCTTTGAGAAATATTTTTACCTCATTCTTTACTATTGATCAGTCCTGTATTTAGGAGATTGAGAGTTAATGCTATCTCAGTGGAACCAGCTCTCTACAGGCTTGATGACATCTGTGTCCAACTTGATAGAATGAGAGACCAGGAGTGTGAAGCTTCGGTTTTGAAACACTTGGAGAAGAGTTTAGAAATTTTACTGAAAAGGAACTGTTTTTCTTACCTATTGCCTAGAGCACAGCTGACATGTAATTGAGATGGTGGTACTCATCCAAATTGATACTGTGGGTGAGAGATACTGTTCAGTAATTTAATAGGAATTGTGAGTTTAAAAAAAACTCATTGGCTGCTTACTGTGCTGTCAAAGTGTTCTGCTGATGCTAATGATGTTTGTAGAATGTAATTAAGTTAATAGGTTTAAACAAAGAATCTGTGTCAACGATATATCTACAGTGAACTGACATCAAGAAAATGCAAAGTCAATAAAGAATTTGCTTTCCACATCCTGTACCCAGCACACTTTCTCCCAGTTCTTGGGGCTGCATGTTGTGCCAATACCAAGAGTATTTCCAAGCTGGTCAAAAACAGGCTACAAGTGAGCATAAACCTCACAGACCAATATGAATAAGGCCTGATTGCCCTGTTGAATAAGTATGAAGATTGATGACAATATGAGGACTATTTGAAAAACATGACTTTATGCTGATTCTGAATTACAATTTGTAGATTGACCTCTGTATCTAGCATTCATTAAGTGAATCAAAAATTAAGGATTACTGAATCTATTCATACGGCTGGAACATATATGCCAAAAAATTATCTTAGCAGGTTTTTTGTGAATCTGCTGAATTGAAGGGAAAGTATAGTCCAATTTTGCAATTTGACATGATAAATGGAGTGTGTGACAGATCACCAGTAAAACTACATCCATTGGTAATGAGAGTATGTATATGCAAGCATTTCACCAGTGACATAGTAATGACTGAAGACAGTATTATAAAGAAATGCAAGAATGGAGAATAAATCTCAGCTTCTTTGCAAAAAAGATTGCCACTGTAATTTATTCTACTTAATAACAATGTTTATAAGCTATATACATGCTTGTCCATTAAATGTAAGATATATTGGACTTTGGCATATCCTGAACTTGGTTTTAGTCTATTAAATCTCTAGCTGTTTTGTATTTTAATTGACAGATATTTTATTTCTTGTCTCAACTATTTAGCACAATTCCACTTCCCTACTAGCTTTATCCATAAAATATACACTGTACTTTGATAGTAAGTCTTACAGACCAAACTGTTCTAACTTCAAGGTTGTACTAAGTTAGTCTCACCTGGGGTAGCAGTAGGATTCATTTTGGGGTACGTAGATAAATTAGGTGAAAACAAACTGGGTTTCTACTCCTAATTTTGATCTAATGGCCCTATTGTGATCCTATTGACCCAACTGCTTCGATGTGAGCATATTTGAGCTGGGTGCTGATGTTTGTGGAATTATAATTAAATATAGGAGAAAATTGGAGAACTGGAGGACTTACCAAGCATTATATTGGAAATGAAGAAAACATAAACTCAAAATTGCCATTTTATACCTGCACTCAATGTGTAGCATGTATTAGCTGTCTGATTATACCCTCCTCAGCCACCTTATGAAATTGCACAAAGGAATCACATCCTGCCTCCATTACAAAGTGGAAGACTTGGGCTTTATATCTCAAAATGTGATTAGAAGTGCAATGCATTTGGGAAATCACCTAATAGAATTATAGTAGACATGTGTTGATCTTGAGATGAGTAGGACCACATAGTGCAAAGGTATAACTCAATGGTGCATGCCTCTGTGTTGCAGCACTGGGTTGGGAGGTGAAATAAAAATAAAGAATGGAAATAAAGCAACAGGCCCTGTAATGAAGTATTGCAGGGCCTGCATTTGCAGTGTAACCGGAGAATACTAAATTACTTCTTCAGCTGTTTGATGTTACAAAAGGGAATTGTACATTAGATGATTGGTTTGCAGAATTGTTTTATTATTCCGTTACAATTTTGACATAAGTAAAACTAACAAGAAACATACGCAGACATGTAGAATGGACACAATTAAATGTTGCACAAAATGTCAGTTTTCATTGGATAGAATTACTATTGTTACTGGAATTCAGTAAACTCAATGGGGGGATATGAAATTTGCACATTATGCCTGCTAGATCTATGGAAAATAGCCAAGAGTGGAATTATAGGTTTATGTTCTTTCAAATTTGGAAAGATTATTTTTCAAATGTGTAACATCAGGTAGAAATATACTGCTAGTTACATCATTGTTTCTAGCTGTGTTAATGATGGAAGCAATTTGAAGTGATGAATTCAGGATATCTTACAAAAATAAATCACTCCAATTTTTTAGCTTAAGTTTACATTTTTGCTACACCATATTTATAGCAAATTGACAAAATACGGGCCCCTGATAATAATATGATCACATTGGAGTGATCATATTGGAATTTTATCTGAGAAGTTACTGTATTTTTAATGAGTATTATTAATGATAATAATTACTTGTGAAATCCCAAGAAAATAAATACTATTCTTGTAAAACTGAATGGTCAAATGATATTCAAAGGCAGTATGAACTCATCCACCTTGTTGTTAAGTAACAATTCACAAGACTTGGCTCTTAATAATGTCTGAAAATACTATAGAAAAGTTTTTTCTGTGTACTGTGCAGTTTATACCGTATGATAATCAGCATTTCTAGTCTATTGAATTCTAGTTCATTTGAAGTGTCAAGTGTTTGTTACAGTTGGCAGTGAAGTGTTATTAACTTCAGTTAAAATAATCAAATCTAGTTGGTACCTTGCTCAAGAGTCATTCACAATTCGATGATGGAATGCACATTTGTACTTATGATTCCTCTCCGTGAATTCTGATTAAAACATACCACAGCAGTATTTGGTAAAAGGGAGCCAGACAGTTTTCATGAGAAGAATGTCAGACTAGTAACATTTTATTAGATAGATCTATTTTAATCGGATGTTTGCTGTATGAAATCTGAGCTAACATTGTCTCCTAATAGCAGTCATTTACTTATTTTGCTGGAGAGCATGAAAACAAATGTTAACTTCAAGTTTGATTAAAACCCTATATCAGCTTGGCCACAAGTAAAAACCTTAAGAAAAATGAGACAACAGATGAAGAGGAAAGGGGCTGCAAATAACTGTAGTTGTTTTAGTAAAACCACCACTCAAACATAAAAAGTGTGGCCTCTATTCTGTCTTTACATCCCTGTAATACACACCTTTGGAGTTCATTATTGCTTTAATGTAAGGTGATGGTGATGTTGATAAATGTAAAATGCCCTATCAAAATACTGTTTGAATCAATTTGACAAATGTAGGGCTACATTGTTTTGCAATGTTACTGCAGCAATTTTTGTTGTATAGTGCAATTAGAATTACAGTTGTGTTTCTCGAGTGCAGTTCATAGAGTGCAAACATATTAATGTGTCCTGGACATTTAAGAAAGTGTGACACTAGCTCAAATCTTGCCATAAACTTGAATGAGCTGAGGCTGTTGTAAAAACATATGACAGCATATTACATTTTAGAGCGCATGACATTATAAGCATGTCATAGCATAGAATTCTAGTAACCTCATACATCTGAGATTACAGCACTGCTGCACTGTGTAATTTTTTTCATGCTCCTATTAATACTTTTGTATGGTTAAACTATAGGATGACTGCTGCGTGTTCGTGGTGAAATGTACTCTTTGAAAGCTGTATTCTTTCTCTGTACTCTAAACATTGTTGGTGAAAGGATTTTGTATAATTCAGCGGGTTTTTTGTCAGCAAAAATTGCCAATTATGTTCCTGTCTACAACAATTTCTAATGTAATTCTGTGATATCTTGGGTTCTGCTGTATTTGTACCAATCATGTACATTAAAATTCTTTTATCATTACAATTAAACTAATACCAATTTATTTGTGAACTCAAAAATTCTGTTGGTTTGGAATGGTGGAGAAAAAATTGGCAGAAATTTGCCCCAATCTCTTTGTTCATCGCCTTCTTTATTTGGAAGGTCCCAGGTTCAATTTCAGGTACTGAGACAGGAAGTACAGTTCGAAAGCTGACTTTCCTACACTAGCTTAGGGAATAAAAACAAAAATCTAGAGAACTCATTTTGCCAGTATTTAGATATTGGATAAGGGCAAAATTAGGTTCAACAGTCATACATCTTTAAGGGTATAATAAAAGCAAGATACTGTAAGAAATAACACCTTCCCTATAACTGTCACTATTCCCTGTAGCAGTCAGACAGACAGACCTCCAGGTATAAAGCAATGACCATGTTCTAGACAGACTGCTTCCTCTTTGGGAGATGGATCATTGACTAATACCTTTTCATTTTGCTTCGTTATATTAAATAAAGGGTCATTTTTCACTTTCACTACCCTCATACTCTAATCACTTAGAAGCATTGAACTCCATAAAGAAACATAGCTTTTGCATGATTTGCATGCAACTTATTCTGTGCAACATTGGCCATGGGCTGCTGGAGAAAAGCATGATTATGGACCTTGATTCAAGCAAAGGGGAGGGAGATTAGAGAACTCAAACCCTGAAGTATGCTGCCCAGTTCTCCGACATCCTGTTGATATGAGTCACTTTATTCCCTCACTATCCCCTACTGTTTAAAGATCTTGCTGTTCCTTACTTCTGCCACTGCAATCATTAAGTGTCCTCAGCCACTGTTACACTAACAGTTGGGTGGGACAAATCCAGACACTTGCCTCCCATCCCCCAGGAGAAAAAGCCACACACGTTTCAGGAATGAATTGCCCACTTTTTATTCAGACAGTGTTGGTTTGGTCATAGGCACCCAGCAAGGAGAAATATTTGTCTTTTTGCATTTGCAGTGCCTAGCCATATTTCTTTATTACTTATATAAATTGCCATGCAATATCAGCAGCATCGCAACCCCAACCCTATTTTCACTTGTACCTGATCGGCTAGGCTACTGGCCATGAAATTAACCTCATGAGTCTCAGCTGCTATTGACTCTGATGCAGAACCAGCTACCACCCAGTAATGTAGAAGCAAATTACTGCAGATGCTGGAATCTACTGAAAACAACCAATGCTGGAGATCACATCGGGTCAGACAGCATCCATGGAGAGACAACAACCTAACTTTTTGCTTCTAGATCACTCTTCATCAGAGCTGAAGTGAAGTGAGAAGGGGACAGTATTTATGCTAAAGTTTGGGAGAGTGGGTGTGTAGCGTTGGGATGAAGGGTGTAGGGTGTTGGTGGAGAAAAGATGTTGATAGTTCAGATTAAGTGATCAGAATGTAAGAATGACAGAGCTATGGTGTGTCTCCTGCCAGATTTGAAAGGACAGACTGGGATGGGGGTAGGAGAGAGAGGACATGATAACAGAATGTAACAAGCGAAAAGGCAGGGAAGAAATGATTTATCATTTGAAGGTGTTGAACTCAATATTAAGTCCAGAAGGCTGTAAAGTATCTAGTCTGAAAATGGGATGTTGTTCCTCCAATTTATGCTGTGTTACACTGGAGCACCGCAGCATGCTGAGGACAAACAAGTGGGCAGTGTGTTAAAATGACCAGCTACAGGAAGGTTGAGTCATGCTTAGAGCACAGCTAACAATCCTCCTTTTTATACTATGTCTAAGCGTATGTTTTTTGAACAGTACTACAGCATGAACCACGAGCAAAAGTTTAAGAGTTCCCAGCCTTAACAAGATGTAATTTACTGCTTTAGAGCAATTGAGACAAGTGACATTGGTTAGTTTGCCAGAATTACTAAAGAACTAGGAGTGCAAAGTCTGATCGCAGTGGAATCTCGAGGTAGACTCAGGCCATCTGGGATGTGCGTTTTTGGAACTGGTCCTCCTGGGAGCAGATGCGGCGGAGTCGAAGGAATTGGGAGAATGGGATGGCGTTTTTACAGGGGGCAGGATGGGAGGAGGTGTAGTCCAGGTAGCTGTGGGGAGAGAGAGGACATGATAACAGAATGTAACAAGCGAAAAGGCAGAGAAGAAATGATTTATCATTTGAAGGTGTTGAACTCAATATTAAGTCCAGAAGGCTGTAAAGTGTCTAGTCTGAAGATGGGATGTTGATCCTCCAATTTATGCTGTGTTACACTGGAGCACCGCAGCATGCTGAGGACAAACAAGTGGGCATGTGTGTTAAAATGACCAGCTACAGGAAGGTTGAGTCATGCTTAGAGCACAGCTAACAATCCTCCTTTTTATACTATGTCTAAGCGTATGTTTTTTGAACAGTACTACAGCATGAACCACGAGCAAAAGTTTAAGAGTTCCCAGCCTTAACAAGATGTAATTTACTGCTTTAGAGCAATTGAGACAAGTGACATTGGTTAGTTTGCCAGAATTACTAAAGAACTAGGAGTGCAAAGTCTGATCGCAGTGGAATCTCGAGGTAGACTCCTCCTTCTCTACCCAAGATTGCATGCTATCATGAGAATGGGTGAAGCCTAATACAGTTTTCAATATTAACCCCTGTCAAAACCATTATCTTATTCAAAACCTGTAATCCTCAAATGCTAGTATTTTGGTTCACAGGGTCCTGAGAATGACATTAGGCATACACATTGCTGATGATGTGTGTTGCTGGAAAAGCACAGCAGGTCAGGCAGCATCTGAGGATCCAAAAATTGACATTTTGGGCTGGAGCCCATCATCAGGATTATGTGAGATACCAACCAAAGACAACGCAGCTCATTTGATTAGCACCCCATCTTCAACATTCATTCCCATCCAACACTGATTTTCAGTGTATATCATCTGCAAGATGCAGTGCAAAGCTCCTTTAACAATACCGTCTAAACCTACAACTTCTACCATCTGAGAAGGACAAGGGTAACAGATACGGGAACATTACTTGCTGCAAGTTCCCCTCCAAGCGACATACCATCCTGGCTTGGACCTATATTGTCGTTTGTTCAGTGTTGTTGGGTCAGAATCCTGGAACTCCCTGACAGGATTATGGATGGACCTGCATGCTATGGACTTGAACGTTTCAAGAAGGCATCTCACCATTTAATTCTGGCAACCACATCAACATGTAATGACATAATGAGACTACAGCAAATTTACAGACAGTGTTACAGTTTTTATGTCCAGAAGGCTGCATTTACAGAAGTGCACACTAAATGATTTGAATGAACATTCATGCCACCCATTTTCCCTCAAAAGCACTTCTTGTTTCTTTGCCTACCACACTGTACATCCTGCCCTAACATATCCTGCTGGCTGCTGCCTTCTGGTACCTTGATGACCTTGTCAGGTGTAGTTTTCTGGGCCCAGGACTTAGAGGGCCCAAGCAACTTGGAATCTCCTGCACACACCTCCAAGCTGACGTTCTGGAGGCAATGGGGTCACAGGTAGAGTGGAGCAGAAAAGCAGGTAATTTCTGGAGTATGTGAAGATCAAGCTTCCAGGGTGCCCACCTGACACCTTGAGAGGAAGGAACACTTGAAGTGACAGCAAGGTGCCTCATTTCCCTGTTTGCTTGCTGTTGGTGCTTTCTGATGGAACGCAGATCCAAATGAATGTCCGGCAGCCACTGAGCTGGAAAACTCATGTCAATGGGAATCGGGGGAAAATTCCATGTTGGTTAAAGTCATACCTATCACAGAGGAAGATGACTGTGTCTGTTGTCATTCAACCATTTCAGCTGCAGGACATTACTGCAGGGGTTCCTCAGAGTACCATTCAGACTCCTCAGATACAGAAGCACTCCATGTTCAAATGCAACAGGATCTGGGCAATATCTAGGTTTGTGCTGACGAGTGGCAAGTGACACACAAATGCTGAGCAATAACCAATATTTCTTGATATTCTATGGTATTATCATCACTGAGTCCCCCTTTATCAGCATTTTGGGGGTAACCATTGAACAGAAGCTGAACCAGGTAAAAACAATGACTGCAGATGCTGGAAACCAGATTCTGGATTAGATCTCCCACCCACAGCTTCCAACCTCATAGTCCAGGAACCCCGCACTGCCCGGTTCTACCTCCTTCCCATGATCCACAAGCCTGACCACCCTGGCTGACCCATTGTCTCAGCATGCTCCTGCCCCACTGAACTCATCTCTACCTACCTCGACACTGTACTATTCCCCCTAGTCCAGGAACTCCCCACATACATTCGAGACACCACCCACGCCCTCCACCTCCTCCAAGATCTCCGTTTCCTTGGCCCCCAATGCCTCATCTTCACCATGGATATCAAATCCCTCTACACCTCCATCCGCCATGACCAGGGCATCCAAGCCCTCCATTTTTTCCTCTCCCGACGTCCCCAACAGTACCCTTCCACCGACACTCTCATTCATTTGGCCGAACTGGTCCTCACCCTTAACAATTTCTCCTTCGAATCCTCTCACTTCCTCCAGACCAAAGGGTTGGCCATGGGCACACGTATGGGCCCCAGCTATGCCTATCTCTTTGTTGGCTACGTAGAACAGTCGATCTTCTGTAGTTACACCAGCACCACTCCCTACCTCTTCCTCCGCTCATTGATGACTGCATTGGCACCTCCTGGTGCTCCCGCGAGGAGGTTGAGTAATTCATCAACTTCACCAACACATTCCACCCTGACCTTAAATTTACCTGGACCATCTCTGATACCTCCCTCCCCTTCCTGGACCTCTCTATCTCTATTAATTACGACCGACTTGACGCTGATATTTTTTACAAACCCACCAACTCCCACAGCTACCTGGATTACACCTCTTCCCACCCTACCTCCTGCAAA
>NC_057720.1:53397569-53429271 GCF_004010195.1 Chiloscyllium plagiosum
TGCTACTTTCTCCCCACCCCCACCCTCCTCTAGCTTATCTCTCCACCCTTCAGGCTCTCTGCCTTTATTCCTGATGAAGGGCTTTTGCCCGAAACGTCGATTTTACTGCTCCTCGGATGCTGCCTGAACTGCTGTGCTCTTCCAGCACCACTAATCCAGAAGCTGAACCAGACTAACCATATAAATACTGTGTCTGTAAGAGCAGGCCACAGGCTAGGAGTCTTTTTGTTTTAATCCTGTAGTAGATGACTCAACTCCTGACTCCCAAATCCTGTCAGCTAGCCACAATACACAAGTCAGGAGTGTGATGGACTGCTCCCCAGTTGCCTGGATAGGTGCAGCTTCACAATACTCAAGAAAGTTGGCACCATCCAGGACAAAGCAGCCTGCTTGATTGGTACCACATTCACAAACATCGACTCCCTCCACCTTAGTAATAGCAATATATATTATCTACAAGATGATGATCAGAAATTCACCAAGATTCCTTCGACAGCACCTCCCAAACCCATGACCACTTATATCTGGAAGGACTAGGGCAGCACCATCTCCAAGCCACTCACTAGCCTGACTGGGGAATATATTGCCATTCCTTCACTGTTGCTGGCAGCATCTGTGGAGAGAAATCAGAGACAACATTTAGGATCCAGTGACCCTTCTTCAGAACTGATGATAGGCAGGAAAAGATTGGTATTTGTGCAGAAGATTTGGGGTTGGGAGGGTGGGGGGGAGGAGAGTAAATGATAGGTGGAAATAGAATCCAAAGAGAGAAAAAAACAGTTGAGCAGACTAAAGGTCAGCCGAGGGGAATGTATAGATTACTACAGTATGGAAACAGGCCTTTTGGCCCAACAAGTCCACACTGACCCACCCACAGCCATTCTCCTACCATGACCAATTCACCTGATCTGCACATCTTTGGATTGCAGGAGGAAACCAGAGCACCCAGAGAAAGCCCACACAGACACAGGGAGAATGTGCAACCTCCACACAGACAGTCAGCCAAGACAGGAATCGAACCCAGATGCCTTGCACTGTGAGGCAACAGCACTGAGCCACCTTGTTGCCCTGCCTAACTGCTAATTGGGAATATTAGTGACTGACAGTGAGCTCTGTGTGGTCGCAGTCCATGTGATAACAAAACCTGGTGTGTCAGTGTTGGGATAAAGACATGGAAAAAGGTACTTCAAGCTCTAAAATTGTTGAACTTGATATTATGTCCAGAAGGCTGCACAGTTCCCAAGCAGAAAGCAAGGTGCTTATCTTCCAGTTTGCACTGAGCTGCGCTGGACACAATCTGAGACTGATATGTTGGCCTGGAATTCCACCTGAAGAGCATTGTGGGTCTACCTACAGCAAATGGACTGCAGTGGTTTCAGAAGCCAGCTTATCTTTACCCAGAGCAACTACAGATGGATAATAAATGCTGGTGTAGCTCATGCTGCTGACATTCCAGGAATTAAAGAAAAGGTCTCTAAACCCCTGCCATTCTCTTCAGAGAGGCAGCCATGTGCTTGTATGCCACAGTGATGACAAGAAACAAAACCTGGGTCCTCCTCCATCTTTCGCTCCAGTTTACTGAGACTCTATGGTACTGCTGCCTGATGTTTCTCTGCTTGGTTCAGCATCTGCAGCATGTTGCCTACAGCCAAGAACAGAGGCTCATTGTCTGCATGGGGCTCGGTAGGGGTCTGATCTTCAGCAGTTCTCCAAGCTTCTTGCATCCTTTGCTGAATGCAGATCCACTTCAATGATGCTGTCACTAGACTGCGACCCTGAACCAAGATAATGGATCCACCAAGATAAATGTCAGTGTGCTGGTGGAGGATACAGGTGAGTGGCACACCAGTGCCTCCTCTGAGAGTTCAGAGACATCACCCTTTGGTATGTGTTGTGGTGCTAGGGAAAGTTTGAGATCTCTTGAGTTTCCTCATATTCTATTTGCTTTTAGTACCAATGCAGAAGAAAGAAAGAATTAACTGCTGAACATACACAGTCCACTACTTAAACAATCTCACACACTATCTGCAAATCATACTGGAGACTTCCTCACTGGCTTCCTGTAACAGACCTAACTCTCTGTCACCTCAGGTACAATTGGCGACTTCCCCTTGAAGCTCAGCAGCTTGCTCTTTGGAAGAAGTGAAGATTGAAATAGCCAGCATTCCTTCACTGGTCTGTTTCCTCTTGTTGTGTGTGATCTTATCACATAAATGGAGAAAGAGAAGAAGTATGACAAGGCCATGAGGCCTCCACAATCAGTGATTTGTTGCTGACCTATGTTGCAACGAGTAGAAAATTGATAGCATGGCCTGGCTGTCACCTTTTCAGTGCCCATAGTTCATGTGCTGCTAATGATCATACAAAGAAATATGTAGATGTGAACATACAAATTAGGAGCAGGCTGGACCTTGGGATCCACATTCCCACCAGCCCCCAATCCAATGTGACGTCCTCTTCACAGGCACAGTTAGACTGAACAATGCTGTTATGAGTGTCAGTTTGCTGATTGAACTTTTGCAGATAATAGGAGATAGCTCATTCTATTTCTGCAATTAATCTACGTTCTCCCATGTGAGCCATAGACACTCCCTACACTGTAACCTCAATTCAGGCCACCTGAGTGTGCTGGGAGGGCCTTCTGCTGCTATCACTGAGAAAAATCATCCCCAAGTCTTCTTGGATAAGCTGGATCAGAACACCTAGAGGCTTTGCTGAATACTGGGGCCAGTTTCTGTCTGCTGTGAGATATCTCCTGTAGGATGAAGTTGGGGTAACCACCCAGGATCCAAATGCTGCTGTAGGCTTGCACTGGGTAAAGGGTTGTTCAGGTAGCTTTTAAATATGGCATCTGAGCCTTTAACCCCAGAACATCCCAGCAGGGATGGATAATTTTCTCAGATTTTCTGTTAAATCCACACAACAACTACATGCATATGTACGAGATGAAACCTACATTGAACATAGAGCATAGAACAATATAGCACAGAACAGGCCCTTTGGCCCTCAATGTTGCGCCGACCTGTGAACTTATTAAGCCCATCACCCTACACTATCCCATCATCATCCGTGTGCTTATCCAAGGATTGTTTAAATGCCCCTAATGTGGCTGAGTTAACTACATTGGCAGGCAGGGCATTTCACTCCATTACCACTCTTTGAGTAATGAACCTGCCTCTGACAACTGTCTTAAATCTGTCACCCTTCAATTTGCAGCTATGCCCCCTCAGACAAGTCAACATCATCATCCGAGGAAAAAGACTCTTACTGTCCACCCTATCTAATCCTCTGATCATCTTGTATGTCTCTATTAAATCCCCTGATAAATCCCCTTAGCCTTTCCACATAAGACCTTAACTCCAGACCAGGCAACATCCTGATAAATCTCCTCTGCACCTTTTCCAATGCTTCCACATCCTTCCTGTAATGGGCTGATGGAACTATACATAATATTCCAAGTGAGGCCGCACTAGCATTGTGTACAGTTGCAGCATGACATCACAGCTCCGGAACGCAATCCCTCTACCAATAAAACCTGATACACCGTATGCCTTCTTAACACCACCATCAACTTGAGTGACAACTTTCAGGGATCTATGTACATGGACACCAAGATCTCTCTGCAAATCCATGCTACCAACAATCTTTCCATTGACCCAGTATTCTGCCTTCCTGTTATTCTTCCCAAAGTGAATCACCTCACATATATCTGCATTGAACTCCATTTGCCATCTCTCAGCCCAATTTTGCAGTTTATCCAAGTCCCCCGCAACCTGCAACATTCTTCCATACTGTCCACCACTTCACTGACTTTAATGTCATCTGCAAACTTACTAACCCATCCACCTATGCCTGCATCCAAATCATTTATAAAAATGACAAACAGTAGTTGTCCCAAAACAGATTCTTGTGGCATACCACTAGTAAACGGTCTCCAGGCTGAATATTTTCTATCAACCATCACTCGCTGCCTTCTTACAGAAAGCTGGTTTCTAATCCAAACTGCTAAATCACTCTCAATTCCATGCCTCCACATTTTCTCCAAAAGCCTACCATGTGGAACCTTATCAAAGGCTTTACTGAAGTCCATGTACACGATGTCAACTGCCCTACCCTCATTCACATGCTTGGTCGCCTTCTCGAAAAACTCAATGAAGTTTCTGAGACATGATCTGCCCTTGACGAAACTATGTTGACTATCTCCAATCAAATTGTTGCTTGCTAGATGATTATAAATCCTATCTCTTATAATCCTTTCCAAAGCTTTTCCTACTTTAGATGTAAGGCTCACTGGTCTATAATTACCTGGGTCATCTCTACTGCCCTTCTTGAACAAGAGCACAGCACTTGCAATCCTCCAGTCCTCTGGTACTAAACCTGTAGACAATAACGACTCATAGATCAAGGCCAAATGATCCGCCATCTCCTCCCTAGCTTCCAAGAGAATCCTCAGATAAATCCCATCTGGTCCAAGGGACTTGTTTACTTTCACAACTTCTAGAATTGATAACACCTCCTCCGTACGAACTTCAATCCTTTCTAGTCAAAGAGCCGAAATCTTAGTTTCTTCCTCTACAATATTCTTCTTTTCCTGAGTGAAAACAGATGAGAAATATTCATTTAGCAGCTCTCCAATCTCCACAGGGTCCACACACAACTTCCCACTCTGTCTTTGATGCCCTTTTTTTACCCTGGTCATCCTTTTATTCCTCATACATGGACAGCACGGTGGCTCAGTGGTTAGCACTGCTGCCTCACGGCACCAGAGACTTGGGTTCAATTCCCACCTTGGGCGACTGTGTGGAGTTTGCAGACACACATTCTCCTCATGTCTGCGTGGGTTTCCTCCGGATGCTCTGGTTTCCTTCCACAATCCAAAAATGTGCAGGCCAGGTGAATTGGCCATGCCAAATTGCCCATAGTGTTAGGTGCATTTGTGAGGGGTAAATGTAGGGGAATGGGTCTGGATGGGTTACTCTTCGTAGGGTTGGTGTGGACTTGTTGGGCCGAAAGGCCTGTTTCCACACTGTTGGTAATCTAATCATGCCGATAGAAAGCTTTAGGCTTCTCCTTTATTCTTCCCAATAAAGACTGCTCATGTCCCCTCCTTGCCCTTCTTAACTCTCTCTTTAAATCCTTCCTAGCCAATCTGTAACCCTCTAATCTGAACCATCTCATTTAAACATCACAACTCTCTTCTGCTTAACAAGCGATACAATTTCTTTAGTAAACCACGCTTCCCTTACTCTATCACTTCCTCCCTGCCTGACAGGGACAAATCTAAGAAGGACACGCAATATCTGTTCCTTAAACGAGCTCCACATTTCAATTGCCCCATCCCCTGCATTTTGCTACCCCATTCTATGCACCCATGTCTTGCCTAGTCGCATTATAATTGCTGTGCCCCCATCAATAACTCTTGCCCTGTGTCATGTACCTATCCCTTTCCACCACTAAACTCAACATGACCGAATTATGGTCACTCTCTCCAAAATGCTCACCTACTACTAAATCAAACATCTGGGCTGGTTCGTTACCAAGTACCAGATCCAGTGTGGTCTCCCCTCTTGTCGGCCCTTCGACATACTGTGTCAGGAAACCCTCCTGTACACATTGGACAAAACCTGATCCATCCGATGTAGTAGAGTTATAGCATTTTCAGTCAATGTTAGGGAAGTTAAAGTCCCCCATAATTACCACCTTGTTCCTTTCACTCCTACCCAGAATCGTTTTACCGATCCTCTCCTCCACATCTCTGGAACTTTGCGGAGGCCTATAAAAAACTCCCACCAGTGTGACCTCTCCTCTCTTGTTTCTATCTTCAGCCCACACTACCTCAGTAGACGTGTCCTTGTCAAAAGTTCTTTCAGCCACTGTTATACCATCCTTGACTAACAAAGCCACACCTCCCCCTCTTTTACCACCTTCCCAGATCTTAATGAAAAATCTAAACCCTGGAACCTGCAACATTTATTCCTCACCCTGCTTTATCCATGTCTCCGAAATGGCGACACATCAAAGTCCCAGGTACCTATCCATGCTGCAAGCGCACCTACCTTTTTCCAGATACTCCTGGTGTTGAAGTAGACACACTGCAAACCAGTTTTCTGTCTGCTAAAACACTCCTGTGACTGTGCCATCCTGTCCATGCCCTCCCTACTCAATTCCTTCTGTGCATTGGAACTACATCACAGGTGCCCATTCCCCTGCTGAGCTAGTTTAAACCCACCCAAATAGCACTAGCAAATTTCCCACCCAGGAGATTAGTATCCCTCTGGTTCAGGTGAAGACCGTCCTGTTTGTAGAGATCCCACCTTCCCCAGAATGAGCCCCAATTATCCATGTACCTGAAACCCTCCCTCCTGCATAATTCCTGCAGCCACGTGTTCACCTGATATCTCTCCCTATTCCTCACCTTGCCTGCACGTGGCATGGGTAACAAACCAGAGATAACAACTCTGTTTGTTCTAACTCTCAGCTTCCACCCTAACTCCCTGAAATCCTGCCTTACATCCTTATCCCTCTTTCTACCTATGTCGTTGGTACCTACATGGACAATGACTTGGGGCTGGTCATCTTCTCCCTTCATGATCCCAAAGACATGATCCGAGACGTCATAGACCCTGGTACCTGGGAGACAACACACCAATCGTGAGTCTTATTCATTCCCAACAAACCTTTATCTGATCCTCTAACCTTTGAGTCCCCAATGACTAACACGCTCCTCCTTTCTCCCCTTCCCTTCTGTGCAACAGGGACAGAAGTCGTGCCAGAGACCTGCACACCAATGCATGTTCCTGGTAAGTCATTTCCCCCCCTCAAGAGTATCCAAAACAGTATACTTGTTTTTCAGGGGAACGACAGGGGATCCCTCCACTAACTGTGTTTTTCCCCTTCAAACAGTGACCCAGCTTTCTTTGTGCCTAGGAGTAACTACTTCCCTGTAACTCTTATCTATCACAGACTCTGCCTCTCAAATGATCCGACGTTCATCCAGCTCCCGCACCAGTTCCCTAACGTGATCTTGAAGGAGCAAAAGTTGGGTGCATTTCCTGAAAATGTACTTGGATGGGACACTAATGATGTCCCTCATCTCAAACATCATGCAGGAGAAACATTCCCCTCCCTGCATTGCCATTCCTGGCTAATCCCCTTATCAGAAAGTAAAAAAGAAGAGAAGCTTACCTGATAGGTCCCTGGTGTTTAAGGTTAGAGGAGATGAATGGGTGGGAGGCCCTACAAGTGTAGGGTATTGGGTTTAGAAAGCACTCACTTATATAAATGAGGGGAAAAAAAGTCCCTCCTTTCCCAGAAACCTCTGCTCTCCATATCAGATGTAAAGATTTAAATTAGTGACTCATCTTTCCCGGTAGACCCCTGGTCCAAGCTCCAACTCTTCCTGCTGCTGAAAACAAAAATTAGGGCTCTAATACTCGAGGTAAGGTTTTCAAGATTTAAATTGAGTGACATGGTCACACAAGAAATCTTGACCTGCCCCTCGTGAAAATGATGAACACTGACACACATGAATCTACACTTCCATCATGGAAGATTCTACCCAATGGAATACATTGTGATCGTTTTAAAGATATTACATAAATTGAAGATTTTGTAGCTGAGGTTGTGGATCAGGTTGTAGGTTTCCTCACTGAGCTGGTAGATTTGTTCTCAGACGTTTCATCACCACGCTAGGTAAAATCATCAGTGAGCCCTCGATGAAGTGTTGGTGTTCAGTCCCACTTGCTCTCTATCGGTTCACGGTTTGTTGTGGTGGGTGATATCATTTCCCATTCTGTTTCTGAGAGTTTGGTAAATGGGGTCCAAATCAATGTGTTTGTTAATGGAGTTCTGGCTTGAATGCCAGGCCTCTAGGAATACCTGTGAGTGTCTTTGTTTAGCCTGTCCCACGATGGATGTATTGTCCCAGCTGAACTGATGTCCCTCTTTGTCTGTGTGTATGGATATCAGTGATAGTTAGTCATGTGTTTTGGTGGTTAGTTGGTGCTAATGTATCCTGGTGGCTAGTTTCCTGTCCGTCTGTCCAATGTAATGATTCTGACAGACCTTCCAGGGTATTTTGTATTTAACGTTCATTCTATTGGCTGTGGGTACAGTGTCTTTTAAATTCATCAGGAGCTGTTTCTGTGTGGTGGTAGGTTTGTGATGCCTATGGGCCGGAGTAGTCTGGTCATCATCTCTGAGATGTCTTTGATGTATGGTAGTGTGGCTAGAGTCTCTGGGCGAGTGGTGTCTTCCTGTTTAGGTGTGTTGTGTGGGAATCAGTAGACTGGCTTATCGGGTACCCGTTGTTCCGGAATACGTTGTATTGTGGTTTCTTCTCAACGTTTCATAGTTTCTGGGTGCTGCAGTGTGTTGTGGCCTGTTTAAGTAATGGCCTAATGCAGCTCCATTTGTGGGTGTTGTGTTGCTCCTGTAGTTGAGTATCTGGTCAGTGTGTATAGCTTTCCTGTAGACGCTGGTCTGCAGCTCTCCATCGGCTCCAGGACAGGGAGTGTGTTATTGTTCTCTTCCTCTTTGGTGAACATTGTGTCAGTAAGGATGTTATTTATGTGTTTGTGGGTTCCTTCTAATTTGTTGTGTTTTGTGATGACAAATGTGCCATCCATATGGAGGACCCAAAGTTTGGGCTGGAGCATGGGAAGGGCTGTTCATTCTAACCTCTGCATAACTGCTTCTGCTATAAGTCATGACATTGGTGATCTCATAGGCACCCCATTGATTTGTTTGTAGATCTTGTCGTTGAAGGTGATGTGGGTTGTGAGGTACAGGTATACTAGTTTAAATGAACCACAACACACTGCAGCACCCAGGAACTACGAGAAGTCGAGGAGAAACACCAATACAACGTATTCAGGAACAACAGGTACCCGATAAGCGTAGTCCACTAATTCCTACGCAACAAACCTAAACAGGAAGACGCAACATGTCCAGAAACTCTAGCCACTTTGCCATACATCAAAGACATCTCAGAGATGACGACCAGACTACTCCAGACCCCAGGCATCATGGTAGCCCACAAACCTATGACAACACTGTAACATCTACTGGTGAATTTAAAGGACCCCGTTCCAACAACCAGCATAACAAATGTCAAATACAAAATACCCTGCAAGGACTGCAGCAAATATTACATTGGACAAACGGGCAGGAAGCTAGCTACCAGGATACATGAGCACCAACTAGCCACTACTATCACTGATATCCATACACAAAGACAAAGAGAGACACCAGTTCAACTGGGATAATACATCCATCCTGAGACAGGCTAAACAAAGACACATGCAGGAATTCCTAGAGGCCTGGCATTCAAACCAGAAGTGGGTGGCACGGTGGCACAGTGGTTAGCACTGCTGCCTCACAGCGCCAGAGACCCGGGTTCAATTCCCGCCTCAGGCGACTGACTGTGTGGAGTTTGCACGTTCTCCCCGTGTCTGCGTGGGTTTCCTCCGGGTGCTCCGGTTTCCTCCCACAGTCTAAAAGATGTGCAGGTCAGGTGAATTGGCCATGCTAAATTGCCTGTAGTGTTGGGTATGGGGTAAATGTAGGGGTATGGGTGGGTTGAGCTTCGGCGGGGCAGTGTGGACTTGTTGGGCCGAAGGGCCTGTTTCCACACTGTAAGTAATCTAATCTAATCTAATCTAAAGTCTATTAACAAACACATCGATTTGGACCCCATTTACCAAACTCCTAGAAACAGAATGGGAAATGATATCACCCACCACAACAAACCAAAAACAGATAAATAGCAAACGCGACAGACCACCAGCGAGGGTTCACTAATGATGTTACCTAGAAACACCTGAGAACAAATCTCCTAGCTCAGCAAGGAAATTTACCACCCAAATCTAAGATATTGTTACTGGTTACAGCCATTTCCCTACGAATATGATTTTATTTTCAAAGCTTATTTCTTTTTCACAGTTGCCCCACAGGCTATTAGCTCGACTTTGCAGCTGCAGACACCTCTCTGCAGGTCCTTACTTTCCACAATTCCCATCTCAATATTTGGTAGCTTCTTCACCCAATGGAATCTCCTCAGGTGTCCTCCAAAGGTATACTAAACTGAGCTAATTTGGAAGATCTGACAGTACAAGCATAATGAAGAATTAATTAATGGAGTGACTATGGGAATACATTGGCAGAGACAGCAGCACAGGTCAATTCTGTCTCCACTGTTAAATAAGCTTGTAAGCAGTGCAGAAAGAAGATTAATAATCTCCTGTCTTCTGCAATGATAAGTGACATGATCTTGCCACTGCTACCTCATATTCACAGGTCTATAACTCACTTTAACTCTGCCACTGCACATACATTTCACCATTGGTGATGGTCTACAATACTCAGCATCATGGGTGAACATAATGCCCACCCTGCCACTGTTATGCCAGGATTTTACCAGAGTAGAATGCCAGCATTGCAGTCATACCTATTCCTGTCCTTAGTCAATGTCCAGTAAGAAACTTTTAGCCAAAACACAAGAATTTTCTAGGAATGGTTTTTGGATGGCAATCAGGAAGATGAACATCAGCTGATTTTTATTTCTTCTTACTGCCTCTAAACCAAATGTTAGATCCAAATATATCAGTCATCATCTTATTACATGGTGGGGCAGGCTCAAAGGGCCAAATGAGAGAAAGTGAGGACTGCAGATCAGAGTTGCGAGTGTGGTGCTGGAAAAGCACAGCTGGTTAAGCAGCATCCGAGGAGCAGGTGAAATGATGTTTCAGGCATCAATCTTTCATTAGCAATGCCTTGACTTTCCTGCTCCTCAGATTTTGCCTGACCTGCTGTGCTTTTCCAGCACCACACTGTTCAACATAAAGGACCAAATAGCCTGTTCAGCCTTTAGTTTCTCTGTTCATATGAAGGACGTTACAGTCAACAGTTACCCTGCTAGCTGAGTTCAGGCTAGTAACAGAACCTGATGCCATCCTAGTCTCCTATGATTAACTTATTCATTTAGTCATTTATTTAGTCACTTGGCCATTAATGAAGATTTGGACTCAAAAATAATCCATATAAATATGCATCCTCAGTTCTTCCACAATTAATTAATGCTTCATTATGAGCATTTCCTCTGGTACCATCTTGACATGCAGCATTGAACAATAATTAAACTAAAAATACATCAGTACCACATTAGGATAAATAATTACCATAGTATTTACTCAGTCAATAAGGTGCTTGTGATTTGAGGATACAAAGATGATTCTGACCACAAATTCAAAGCATGCAGTTTTGCTTTGAAAAAAGTTTCTTTTTTAGAAAAAAAAGGCAATGTAAATTCATTCCATTTCAAAACAATAATTATTAATGTTCAGTTTGGAGCATTCAAGTCAAAGATTGAAGCTGTCAATCCACAACTGTATTCCATAAAGTACACTTCCACAAAAAAAGGGTGCATTTGGGGGAAGGAGGGCTCACAAGAAGAAGGAGCAGACAGAAAACATGATTCCTCAATCCAGTATAAGCCTCAGGCATTATTCCACATGACTTCTTCATTGTTTAAACTTAAAATTTCCCTTCATGACAATGTTTAATAAAGAATCCCTACATCATGATCTTTGTGTCTATCTGTTCAAATTCCATGTATGATCCAAAGTCTTTGGAAAGTAGCAGACTCCTGTGAGTGCTCTAGTACCTCCCAGAATATCTGGCACAGAATTCCTAAATGTGGCTTTGATGGACACAAATTAGTTGAACTTTGAGAGAATAGAAATCATTCCTATTCACAAATGCCACTGATTTGTCATAGAGTGCTCTCAAAGCAACATGGGTATAGTCATCAGGAAGCAGGAAAAGCTAGTGATTGAGAATCCTAATGCCCTAGCTGATTTCTTTTTATTCCATTCATCAATATTAAAGGTTATGAAGGGGTGGACTCTAGTAAATATGGCATCCATAACAACCTAGATGCACTTATGAGTTTGGGATTGGGCGATGATACTCAGATCTCCAATTACTCCCTGAAATGAGCCACTAGCGTTAAAATTAAGGGCAGCTGTGACTTTGATGGCTACCAGAATGGGATTGGCATCCAGCCCCTCTGAGCTCAAGTCCTCAACTAGAAGGTTTGAAATGATGCCGCAGGACATCTTTAAAGTTTTGCAGCAAAACCTTCTAACATTTGCAGAGTCCATAAACCCTGGTTCCTACCATTCACCTGAATCTTGTCCTGCCCCTCTGTAAGTTGTTTGAAATTCAGTAGACATTGCTAATCTTATTGGCCTTGTTGATATTCTTGTCTCGGCTGCCTTTTCCTCTACTTCCTTCATTGTAGCAGAAAGACCACAAGGATAAATCACACATTTCAGCTTCATTTGAAGAGAATCAGTGAGTTAAGTCATAGAGATCGGGTAGCGTTGTTGGAGGAATGCTTAAATCTTCACATGCTTGTGGAAGCTTTGTAAGGAAGCTTAGGATAAGTAGTGTCACGATCTTGAATGGAACAGAGTATTGCAAATGACACCCCACTATACTTTGAGCTGTCACAAATGCACAAATAATCAATTGATTCAGTAAGGTGGTTAAATTTGCCTGACTTTGACAGTAAAAGAAACTCACATTAGGTTTAATTGATAACCAATAAAACAAAACATTTATTAGAAACAAAGTCTTCTGTTTAACATGTGGCAAAATAGATTTTTAACTTCAACTATGCAAACTATACCCTTATTAAAACAACACTTATATACTCAATCACAAATAGGATAGACAAAACATTTCCTGAGTAGAAACGATTGCCAAAAAGGGGACAAATTTAATGGCTCAGCAGTTCAACCCAAAAGGGGGAAGAAAGGTGATTCTCTCCATTCTTTTGTTTTTTATTGTTACCATGTTGAAGTCAACCACAGAAGATATTCAGTTTGGTAGCTGCTGAGTTGGACCTAGCTCTTTACTTGAGTCAGAAGCTCTGCTCTTCAGAATCAATGAATTTTTCTTTCACTCACAGACAGTGAGAAAGAGAGAGACCAGCTTTTATCTTGTTGGTTTTTCAGAGGCTTGAGTGCAACAGCCCTTTTCTATGTGCAAACTGCAGTTTAACTGCAGGGAAACTGTACCTTGGCAGTTTTTCAATCCAAAGGCACCTGGTGGCTGCTTGTCTCACAAAAAAATACCAAATGCAGTTTCTCCAAAAATATCATAATTTTGTGTAACTAATAAGTACCACACAGATTAATAAGTACCACACAGATTAATTATCACATCACAATAAAAAAAAATGTTCATTGTCTGCAGCAAAGCTGCAGTAGCCAACTAACTTGTGAAGCCAATGCTCCTGGCTGGTACAATTGTTTAGGGTTTGGAAGCATTTATTTAGTATGATTTATTTGAATTGTATCTGAAATATGCATTGACACAATCTGTTTCACTCTTTTCTAATTGTATAATTTTTGTTTTCAGTAAACGAGCACAAGCCATTCAAACTTCAATTGTTCCCAGTTTGTACTCTAAATAAAGTATCTGTAGTCCTTACAGCAACTCTAAGGGATGTGATTTTACTAAATGCACAGTGGGCAACCAAAGCATTTCAGTTCCAGTGAGAGTAGTCCTCCATTACTCAGCACAGCCCATGTCCTTACTGACTTACTTTTCTATATATCATGGCTATACCTTGAATTCCAGTACTTACTATAGATTGTCATGGCTATATGGGAAATCAATTTTAAGTTCTTAGTTACAGTAAGAATCTCACTTTACATGTGATAGCAGCCATTTTGTGTGCTTATTATACTGTTGATTTTCAACAGTGATATGGTGGCACAGTGGTTAGCACTGCTGCCTCACAGCACCAGAGACCTGGGTTCAATTCCCACCTCAGGTGACTCTCTGCGTGGAGTTTGCACATTCCCCCTGTGACTGTGTGGGTATGCTCTGCTTTCCTCCCACAATCCAAAAATGTGCAGGTTAGGTGAATTGGCTGTGCTAAATTGCCTATAGTGTTAGGTGTAGGGGCTTGGTCTGGGTGGGTTGCGCTTCAGCGGGTCAGTGTGGACTTGTTGGGCCAAAGGGCCTGTTTCCACACTGTAAGTAATCTGATCTAACTTTGTGTTGCATGAGTGACTTGCGGACTCTGCATGTGACCTACAGAGTTCCCTAGTTTTGTCTTGCTGCCCTGTGACCCATCAACCTCCTCCTGTTTCATGACAGCCTTTACATTATTGTTAATGTGCTCACTTTACCCCTATAGCTCACTATAGCCTATGATTGTGGAGGTTCCTATGCCACTGTTGACTCTACACACTCTCCATATAAAGACCAAAGTAAACAGGATCTATTTGAATAATTCCTTTTGAGAGATTCTAGCCTCTCCCAATTAACTAGAAGGTCCCACATTTCTCTTTCCACCTGCCCACTATCACAGTATCCATTCTCTCAGTGTTCCAGTGCAACAAAGTCCCTTCTTAAACTTGTTGCTGCATTCTCCAGGATATGATAGATTGCCCCTTCATATACCCTCTGACTATGAACAGCTCACTCCCTGGACTGACTTGAAAACTCAGCTCCAATTGCCATGCCCACACCATACCCCCACAACAACTGGATTAATCTCTCAACAACACCTGGCATAGCTGACACAGAATCCTCAAACAGCTTGACTTGACCTTGAGGACTGATAAGACATAGGAGTGAAAGCAAGGCCATTTAGCACATCCAGTCCACTCCACCATTTAATCATGGCTGATGGGTGTTTCAATTCCACTTACCTGCACTCTCCCCATAGCCTTTAATTCCTTGCAAGATCAAGAATTTATCAATCTCTGTCTTGAAGACACCCAATGTCCCAACCTCCACTGCGCTCTATGGCAATGAATTCCACAGGCCCACCAGTCTCTGGCTGAAAAAATCCGTTCTAAATTGACCCCCTCTAATTTTCAGGCTATGCACACGGGTCCTAGTTGCCCCGCCTAATGGAAAAAACCTTTTAGTGTTCACCCTTTCTAAGCCATGCATTATCTTGTAAGTTGCTATTAGATCTCCCCTCAACCTTTAAATTCTAATGAGTACAATCCCAGGATCCTCAGCCAAACATCATACGTTAGGCCTACCATTCCAGGGCAAAGTGAGTACTGCAGATGCTGGAAATCAGAGTCTAGATTAGAGCGGTGCTAGAAAAGCACAGCAGGTCAGGCAGCTTCCGAGGAGCAGGAAAATCGACTTTTCGGGCAAAAGCCCTTCATCATTCGGGCAAAAGCCCTTCATCAGGAATGGAGGCAGGGAGCCTCCAGGGTGGAGAGATAAATAAAGCATAACTAGAGCTTTATAAAGTCTCAGAAGCACATCATTGCTTTTATATTCCAACCCTCTTGAGATAAATGACAGCATTACATTTGCTTTCTTAATCATGGACTCAACCTGCAAATCAATCTTTAGAGAATCCTGGACTAACACTCCGAGATCCCTTTGTACTTTGGCTTTTTGAATTTTCTTCCATTTAAAAAATAGTCCATGCCTGTACTCTTATTTTCCAAAGTGCAAGACCTCACATTTGCTCACGTTGAAATTCATCAGCCATTTCTTGGACCACTCTCCTTAACTGTCTCTCCCTTTCTGTGGCTTCCCCACCTCCTCAGTACTACCTGCCTGTCTGCAAACTTCGTATCATCGGTGAACTTCACCAGAATGTCCCCAGTCCCTACATCCAGATCATTCATATATAAAGTGAACAGCTGTGGCCTCAACACTGAACTCTGCGAGACACCTCTTGTCACCAGCTGCCATTCTGAAAAATAATCTTTTATCCCAACTCTCTGCCTTCTGTCAGACAGCCAATCCACAATCCATGTCAGTAGCTCACCTTGAACACCATGGGCCCTCACCTTACTCAGCAGCTTCCCGTGAGGCACCTTATCAAAGTCCTTTTGGAAGTCTAGATAGATGACATCCACTGGATTTCCCTGGTCTAACCTACTAGTTACCTCTTCAAAGAATTCCAACAGGTTTGTCATGCACAACCTCCCCTAACTAAATCCATGCTGACTTGTTTTAATCCAACCCTGCACTTCCAAAAATTTAGAAATCTCATCCTTAACAATTGATTCTAGAATTTTACATACAACCGAGGTTCGGGTAATCAGCCTAAAATTTTCCATCTTTTTTCTTGATACTTTCTTGAATAAGGGGGTTACAACGGTGACTTTCCAAACATCTGGAACTTTGCCTGACTCCAGAAATTTTTGAAAGATCACAGTCAGTACCTCCACTATTTCCTCAGCTACCTCTCTCAGAACTCTAGGATGTAGCCCATCAGGGCCAGGAGATTTATCGATTTTTAGATCTTCTAGCTTTTCTAGCACTTTCTCTTTTGTAAAGGCTACCATACTCAACTCTGCCCCCGACTCTCCTTAATTGTTGGGATATTACTCATGTCTTTCACTGTGAAGACTGACACACTGTACTTATTAAGTTCTTCAGCTATTTCCTTATCTCCCAGTACTAGCCTTCCAGCATCAATTTGGAGCGGTCCAAAGTCTACTTTTGCTTCTTGATCTTGGCTCAATTCCTGGATTGGAAGGGCATGGATCTCTACACTTACTTCGGACCAAATACTATATTGCTAAGGGCCAGCTCCTTTGAGTGACTGATGCAGTATCCCTTGACTGCCTGGGGTTCACCAAAAAAATGTCCCCACTGAACACTCCTCCCATTTGACTTTTGCACAGAGGCTGCTTATCTTTGGAGACATTATGTGCTCTGAAGCAGACTAAAACATAGAAGGTACCTGGCCGTATGTCAGCACCTCCAAAGTACATGCCATAATTTGTGGTTGAGTTTTGCCAAGTGAAAGCATGACAATGTTGTGAGGATGGTGCTTTGCATGGATGAAGGGTCCAGGAAAAGTGTACCCATTGACTGTGAAGGCACTGTATATAGAAAAACACAACCCTGAAAAGAGAATCTTGATGTCAAGCTGAAGCTGCAATGGGCACTGAAGGGACAAGTCACCAGGTATTCTCTCTGTTTTACTGGTTATGTTTTTGTATCATTGAGTTTCTTGACTGTGGAAAGGAAGATTATAGGTGTAATGTTAACTCAGTGAATTGGGGGATTAATGAGGTACAAATATATGGAAATAAGCTTCTTGACATCTGATGTCAAGGACTTAATAAAGAGAATTTTCCACAATGTGGAAATCTGACTTTTGGACTCTTATCTTACACAGTCATTTATCTCATCACCATTCCTGTCACCTCAGAGTGGGGAAAATTCCTCCTGCTATGTATTCCAGATTTATTACATGAATTTAAATTCCATCATCTGCCATGGTGAGATCTGAACCTATGTCCCGGGAGCATTTAACTGGAACCTCTGGATTACTAATCCAATGACATTATCAGCCCCAAGGCCAGAACGTATTTTCCATCGCTGAATTGTCATTGAGAAGATGTCACTCTTTTGAAGGTCTCCCAGACTTCCACTTTCACTGAAGAACCACTCTCCACGATGTACTTGCCGAGTGACCCTGGTATGCTTAACACAGCTTGGAAACTCTGTGCAGAAGCAGCTGAGACCAAAATGCTGTCTTAAAAATTGAGATAATGGGGATATAAAACGCGAAATTACTTACCCTACAGTTCCACTAGAGTTTTCCCTATTCCCACAAACCCACCCAGAATAAACTTGAAGGTGTTTTCAGTTTTATGTCAGGTTTCAAACTGATGACACTTTTTGTAGCTTTAACCCAAAGTCTGTATTCTAACCCACATTCCCAATTGGTGGTTAAAATTCCATGCAAAGTGTCAGAGGGCAGCTTGGAATATCTCAGTGGAAACCTTTGTTTTCAGGAGAAAATTGAAGCATTCCTCTTTGTGACATTTCACAAAACAGAATATTTTAACAACAAATCAGATTTTCTAATGAAGGCAGACCCTACAGAAGAACAGATATAGACCATTCAACCCTCACCTTCGTCCACCATTCAATTATCCACGCACTTCAATTTATCTGCCGGGGCACCAATCCTTTGTTATCCTTATCTAACAAAAATATATTGATTTCAGTCTAATTCCCTTGAGCCTTTGAAATTCACCATCTCATTAATTTACACTGACTCCCCAAGCATCTCATTCTTATCCAAGTGCAGTCAAACTGTCCTGGTGATAAATTCCAAAAGTTTATCTCAAACAAATGCTGAGCTGATATGTCACCAGTTTCAGTCTCCTTTCCTTCTGCATTTTATAGTTTAGAAAGCTTTGTAAAATTATGTCTAAATCATGTGCGAGTTCTTCACCTATTTGATTTGGTTTGATTTATTACTGTCACATAGAGTCAGAGAGAGAGAGAGTCAGAGAGATGTACAGCATGGAAACAGACCCTTTGGTCCAACCCGTCCATGCCGACCAGATATCTCAACCCAATCTAGTCCCACCTACCAGCACCCGGCGTGTTTTACAGACAGATTGTATGATACAAGTGCATCAGGATAACAGAACAGGGTGCAGGGTGCAATGTTACAGCTGCCAAGAAGATGCAGAGAGAGATCAGCATTAAACTTGAGAGGTTCATTCAAAAGCCTGATAACAATGGGGAAGATTCAAGCTGTTTTTGAATCTCTTCACATGTGTATTCAAATTTTATATCTTCTGCCAGATGGAAGAGGGTGGAAGAGAATATAACCAGGATGGGAGGGGTCTTTGATTATGTTGGTTGCTTTCCTGAGGCAGCAGGAAATCTAGATGGAGTCAATGGATGGGAGGCTGGTTTGCGTGATGGACTGGGCTGTGTTCAGAACTCTCTGTAGTTTATTGCGGTCTTGGGAAGAGCAGTTGCCAAACCACACTGTGATGCATCCAGACAGGATGTTTTCTATGGCTTTCTATGCTCTGTTAAAAATTTATAAGTGTCTTTATGGACATGCCGAGTCTCCTTAGCCTTCTGAGGAAGTAGAGACATTTTTGTGCTTCCTTGATCACAATTTTCACTTTGAATTCATACAAAAGGCTGTGATTTAGAATTCATCCAAATGACAACCCTCTGCTAATACCATACTCCCTCAATACTGTACTGAATGGTCAGCCTTTATTGTGTGTTCAAGCATTGGAGCAGGTCATGAATCTGCAATCTGCTGTGACAACCTCACCTAGGAGTCATTTTCTGTGATGGGTAACAGCAACTTGCAATTATTCAATACCATCAAACGGAAGTTAAGACCAAATCATAGCTATTAGGGCAGATGTCCAAACAACTGGTGAGAGATGTAGGTTTTAAGGGAAATACAAAAGAGATAAGATCTGGAGCAAACAGCTCATTGAGCCTATTCCACAATTCAATATAATTTGGACTGATTTGGGACTTCAATACCACTTTCTCACTCAGCTCCCTTATTCCTTGATGGACCAAAAATCTCTCTATCATAGCTATCTCTCCGACTTTTCAAGTACAATACGACTCTTCTTTGGAACAATTGTAGCAAGGCGTATTTATTCCTGTACTCAAATTCCCTTACAATATGCCAGTTACTTTCCAAATTGTTTTCTGTACCTTAATATGAACTGATAAATTTCTTGAACAAGCACATGCAAATCTCTCTGAGCATCAACATTTGTAAGTTGCATGCCTTTAAAAGAAAATCTGCTTTTCTACTCTTACAATCAAAGTGAATAATTCACACTTCTCCACACATCCTTCATCTGTCATCCTGTGCCCACTCAGCCTATCAATATCTCTTTGCAGCCTCCTCACTTCTTGTATTTCTACTGAGATTTCTACCATAAACAAACTTAGATACTTAACTCTCTGTCTCTTCACATCTTAAAGGGGGAAATGGAGGAAATGGGGACAGAGAGATTTGAAGACGAAATTCTACAGGTTAAAGCCTTGGGCACAAAAAGAGAAATTGCTGGAAAAGCTCAGTATTCCTGAAGAAGGGCTTCTGCCCGAAACATCAATTCCTTTGCTCCTTGGATGCTGCCTGGCCTGCTGTGCTTTTCCAGCAACACATTTTTCAGCTCTGATCTCCAGCATCTGCAGTCCTCACTTTCTCCTAGGAAAAGCTCAGTGTGTCTGGCAGCATTTGTGCAGAGAAATCAGAGTTCATGTTTCAGATCGATTAACACTTCCACAGAACTCAGTTCTGAGGAAGGGTCAGTGGACCTGAAATCTGATTTCTCTCCACAGATGCTGCCAGACCTGCTGAGTTTTCCAGCAAGTTTTATTTCTGTCTCTGATTTACAGCATCCGCAGTTCTTTCGTTTAAACCCTTGGGAGCTGAACTGTGGTCACTAATGGCAGAAATTATTGAAATTGGGATGCCGTACTTTGGACTACAGGTATCTAGAAGAATTTTAGGGCTGGAGAAGATTGCAAAGAAGGCAAGGGTTGAGGCCAAGAAGAGATCAGAAAATAAGGATAGCAATTTTAAAATAAATGCATTGCTTAATCAGGAATCAATGTACAGCAACAAGCTCGGGACTGATGTGTGAAAGTAAAAGTTTGGTCCAGGTTAGGCATGTGCAGTAATGTTTTACATATCCTCAAGTTTACAGCGGATGGTACTAGGGAGGAAAACCTACGTTTTAGCAGAATCAATTTTAGACGTAAAGGAGCTTAGATGAGATGGGTCAAAATTAGGCATTTTTACAGAGGTGGAAATAGCCAGTCTTAACATTGGCACAACCATATGTTTAGAAACTCACTGCCAAGTTAAATTTGACAAAAAGATTGCAAACAGTTTGGTTCCACCCGAGGGAGATGATACTGAGAAAACACCCAGAATACCCAGGATACCTAGAAAGCTTATGTTGAAGTAGATCTGGGTGTTGCTGGTTAACACGTGGAAACTGATGTAGTGCCTTCTGATAATGTTGCTGAGACCCAGCATGTAGATGACAAATATACTGGGATGTCAAGGATGGATCCTCACAGAACACCAGTCATAACAATGCAGGAGTAGGGAGAGAAGCCTTGCAACAATATCGGTTCTTGGTGATTGAATAGATAAGATTAGAATAAGATGAAAAGAGCTGGATGATGGCCTAAAGGCATTGTAGGAGAATGGTGCGATCAACTGTATCAAAGTTAGTTGAAACGTGTGGTGCTGGAAAAGCACAGCAGGTCAGGCAGCATCCGAGGAGCAGGAGAATCGACATTTTGGGCATAAGCCCTTCTTCAGCACCTCCGCCCTTGAACCCCGCACCTCCAATCGCCACCAGGACAGAATCCCACTGGTCCTCACCTTCCACCCCACCAACCTCCGGATACATCGTATCATCCTCCGTCATTTCCGCCACCTCCAAACAGACCCCACCACCAGGGATATATTTCCCTCCCCACCCCTATCAGCGTTCCGGAGAGACCACTCCCTCCGCGACTCCCTTGTTCAGGTCCACACCCCCCACCAACCCAACCTCGACTCCCGGCACCTTCCCCTGCAACCGCAAGAAGTGCAAAACTTGCGCCCACACCTCCCCCCTCACCTCCCTCCAAGGCCCTAATGGATCCTTCCATATCCGTCGCAAATTCTCCTGCACCTCCACACACATCATTTACCGTACCCGCTGCACTCGATATGGTCTCCTCTACATTGGGGAGACAGGCCGCCTACTTGCGGAACTTTTAAGAGAACACCTCTGGGACACCCACACCAACCAACCTAACCGCCCCGTGGCTGAACACTTTAACTCCGCTCCCACTCCACCAAGGACATGCAGGTCCTTGGCCTCCTACATCGCCAAACCCTGGCCACATGACGCCTGGAGGAAGAGCGCCTCATCTTCCGCCTGGGAACCCTCCAACCACACGGGATGAATGTAGATTTCTCCAGCTTCCTCATTTTCCTTACCCCCACCTTATCTCAGTCCCAACCCCTGGATTCAGCACCGACCTCTTGACCTGCAATCTTCTTCCCGATCTCTCTGCCCCCACTCCCTCTCCGGCCTATCACCCTCACCCTCACCTCCTTCCACCTATCGTATTCCCAGCGCNNNNGCACACCAGCCTCATTCCTGAAGAAGGGTTTATGCCCGAAACTTCGATTCTCCTGCTTCTCGGATGCTGCCTGGCCTGCTGCGCTTTTCCAGCACCACACCTTTCAACTCTGGTCTCCAACCTCTGCAGTCCTCACTTTCTCCTAGTGTATCAAAGTTAGAGGCAGGTCAAGAAGGAAAATGTGAGGGAGCTGAGTAATGTTTTTTAACAAAGTAAAGTGTTTATTTTGGACAGCCAGTGCAGACATGATGGACCATTTGTGAATGATATTTTTCCCTCGATTCCAGGTGTAATAGCACTTCCTACTCTTCTTCAAATCTTGTTTAAGTCCTTTCCCTGTGCTTTTCAAGTCCATATTGGTGCTTTTTTACCTCTTAGGAAAAAAAATCACTGTGGCTTACCATTTGGTATTCTTCTGTTGGGTTCCTTAACACACACTTTTGTCACTACTCACTGGACTAGTGTGACGTGTATTTAGCCTGTTAAAGGATTCAGCTAAACTATCAAATTTCCAATTTACTGGACTGTCAAACTCAGGTAAAAGAAAATGCCTACAAATTTTCTGTACTTACCAAGGAAATAATTGTTTATCATGAACAAATTGTTTTGAATCAATTTCAATTAATATGAATTATTTGCGATAATTTAAGCACTACCTCCATTTAAATTCCTCCTCCCTCCCTTCAGAAATAGACAAAGACAAACTAGACATGGTTATTATGGTGGGAAAACAAAAATCAAAAAAACACAGTTCAATAGCACCAGCCTACACCACAAGAGTTGATGTGGTTTTCTTTCAGATTTTTCCAATTTCATTTCGGTCTTTGCTGTTGATATAAGGTTGTTTACAAGTTGTTACTCTCTTTCATTCACTGGTTGAAAATTCACCTTTTTGCTGTCTTTGAATGTGATTTATTTCTTCTTCAGTTGAGGATTTAGGGTGAGTGAAAGACAGCTAGCAATTGCTGGAGATTTTCTCATACCTCCACTATGAGACAGAGAGTGTTTTATGATGTTTTAGCTTTGTAGACTGGATGTTTCTCTGCACTGGCATTACACAAGCCAAGGTCACCTGGTCAGGAGCCAATCAAAATGTTGTTATCAAGCAATTATTTCTTTGGTTCAGAAACCATCAGCTCCATACTGTGTGCTTTAGCTCTCAATGTTCCAGGAAAACACAGTATTGCATACAAATCACAATATGTTCTAATAAATATAACTTTTAAAATTGGAGCCTTCTTGTTGCGGAATCTCTTTGGTTTAAAGTATTATCTTCTGTATGAACTGACATTTAAAAAAATAAAAGAAAAATGACAATTTAATTTTTTCCATGCCTCCACTCTTCAGACAGATGAAAAGATTTTGTAAAGTAAGCGCAGCTAACATAGGTTCTCTTATTGTTGAAGAATTGCCTTCAGCTTATCACTTTCCACATGAAAATTTTGGGGAAATTCAAGCATTCTGAAAAATTTCATGATTTCCCATTTAAGTTTAGGGACAGGGAATTCTATCAGAGCCTTTACTTTCACTGCTCTTGACAACAGTTGCCCTTGTCCTAGGTATGTTAGCCTTGCTTTTTTGAATTCACGTTTGGCCAGATTTATCACTTAGACAATTCCCCTAAATCCCTTATATGTTTTTCACATTTATTACTGTATATTTTGACATCATCTAAATAAATACACTCTACTTGTGCTTCAGCTACAGCTTAACTCGTAAATCTTCAGAATGTAGTCGAAGTGTTTTTAAACCCAAATGCTGACTTGATATTAATATAATCCATTCAGTGTAACAAAGGCAGATATCTTCTTACCCATTGACATTAATTTTGAGGCACTGCCAACACTATCACTCAATCTTCTAACTGAGGGATTGGGTACAAATCAATTTTTATGGCAATGTTAACCCTTAGTTCAAACATAAACAAAACAGCTGCACTTCAGAGGTGAGGTAACAGGTGACTGGCCTTGATATCAAAGCAGCATTACACAGGACCCTCAGCAAAACTGGAGCTAATGGAGATCGGAGGAAAACTCTTTTTTTTTGCAGTCTTACTTTGCACAAAAGAAGATGGCTGTTGTTGCTCGAGGTCAGTTACCTCAGTCCCTGCGGGCATTCTTCAGGAATTATCCCAAGACCAATCATCTTCAGCTACTTCATTAAGGTCCTTTCCTCCATCATAATGTTCAGCATGATTCAGGATTCCTCAGTTATTGAAGCAGACTACACCCTTATGCAACAAGTCATTAGCAGTATACAGGATTGGGCTGATCAGTGGCAAATAGCATTTGCACTACATGAGGGCCAGGTAATGACTATCTCCAAAAAGAGAGAATGCAATGCCCCTTGATATTCAAAGATATTACCTCTGCTGAATGCTCACTATCAATGTCCTGAAAGTTACCACTAGCGAGAAATTGAACTGGACTATCCACACCATATATTTATACAGCATATAAATAAAAAAGCAATTAGAAACTAGGAAGTCTGCAGTGATTAACATAGTTTATGACTATGTAAACAAATACAAAGCACAAGTCATGAGTGTGACAGGATAGTCTCCACTTGACTGGATGAACATAGCTCAAAAACACTTAGGAAGCTCAACATCATTCAGGTCAAACAATTCTCTTGATTGGCACCACCTTCAATGCTCACTGCCTCCAACATTGATTCACAGTGGCAGCAATCTGCAAGGTACACTGCAGCAACCAACCCAGGTTCCTTCAACAGCACCTTCCAAGAAAACAAGGTCAGCAAATGCATTGGAACACCATCACTTGCAAGTTCCTCGCCAAGACACACACCATTCTGACTTGGAACAATACCACTGTTCTCTCACTATCACTAGATTAAAATCCTGGATCTCCCTTCCTAACACCACTGTGATGTACCTATTCCTTCACAAACTATAATGGTTCCAGGGCAATTAATGACTGACAATAAATGCTAATCTAGGCAGTGTCACCCATATCCTGTGAACAAGTGGATTAAAAACAAACTATTTTGGGATGGTGTTAAAGTGGAGCTTGTTCTATTGAATCGCTACATAAAATTATTTTTTATAAAGAATACCAGTACACTTATGGATGTCACTCATCAGCTATTACAGAAGTTCATATTTTACAAACACATACAGAATATATAATATTATTGACCCTACAGCGAGAAAGAAATGAATTTTCTTGCAGAGACAAAATAGATATTGCCAACCCTACTGATATAAGCTTCTAACTGAGCAATTGGTTACAAATCCATTTTTGGATGGGGCCACTGCCATTCATAGAATCCCTACAGTGTGGAAATAGCCCATTTGGTGCAACAAGTCCACACTGAACCTCTGAAGAGTAACCCATCCAAACCCATTCCCCTACCCTATTACTGTACATTTACCCCTGACTAATGCAACTAATTTACACATCCCTGAACACTCTGGGCAATTTGGCATGGCCAATTCACCTAACCTGCACATCTTTGCATTGCAGGAGGAAACCAGAGCACCCAGAGGAAACCCACACAGACCCCAGGAGGATGTGCAAACCCCACACAGACAGTTGTTCGAGGCTGGAATTGAACCTGAGTCCCAGTCATTGTGAGGCAGCAGTGCTAACCATTGCAAACACTGTGCCACCCTCTCATATAACACAATTCCCCACTGTGAAAGGACAAACCTTCAAGTAGATTTTTTTTGTGAAAGAATGGAATAACTTTTATAACCTCAGCATATTCCAAAGTCCTTCACAGTCAATGATGTACTCTGGAAGAACAGTCAGTATTGTAATATTGACAATTCAGCAGCCAAATGGTGCATAGCAAGGTCCCACAAACAGCAAGGAGATAATGCTCAGATAATTTAAGTAAAGGTTGAGGTATCGTTATTGGTCAGACTACTAGCAGACATCCCCATTTTGGTGGGGGAAATGTTCTCAGATTCTTTGCATGTACCCAAGAAGAGATGAGACTTCGGCTTTAGCTTCTCTTCTGAAAGTTGGCATTTCCAACAGTGCAGTGCTGAGGTGGCAAACTAGATAATGAGCTCATATCTTTGGAGTAGGACTAGAACCCATAAGCTTCCAACTCCAAGCTGGGAGAGCTACTAATAGGAGGTATGAATACATTGCTCATAACTTTCAAATGTGTTCTTGTTATCATGTTGAAGAGGAATACACACAAGGTAGTTGAATTGCCCAGTTATGTATGATCAGCTGTATTTAAGTGTAAACATAATTGATCATTGTGAGACAAGTTTCCACTTTTATAACAATGATATCAACATGACAATGAATTTGGAATTTATTCCTGCTGCCTATTGGCTGAGGTGATAAATAGGAGAAAGTGAGGTCTGCAGATGCTGGAGATCAGAGCTGAAAAAGTGTTGCTGGAAAAGCGCAGCAGGTCAGGCAGCATCCAGGGAACAGGAGAATCGATGTTTCGGGCATAAGCCCTTCTTCAGGAAAGAAGAAGGGCTTCTGCCCGAAACGTCGATTCTCCTGTTCCCTGGATGCTGCCTGACCTGCTGCGCTTTTCTGAGGTGATAAATATCAAATAAAAACTGGAAGATCCTCCTCAATGCTGGAAGTTGATCTCAGCCACAGTGCTATAGTGTTTCTGTATCCCTCATCAAGGCAGAGAACATGAGTTTGTGTTCACGCTGATAAATACCTGAACGTGAAAGCTGGTTGATAACAGGATCAGGTTTGTGATTACCAAATTTGAGCATAGATCAGGACCTGTGAATGGTGGGGCAGGAAGAGTATTCAGAAGTGGTGTAGAGGTGAAGTAGTTTGATTTTTGAACCTCTTTAAGGTGGAAATATGAACCACTTACAAAACAATCTGCGATGAATAGATTCTTAAAAGCTCAAGCCTCATACATTCACTGTCTACCATGTATCAGGATAAATCTTGAAGGATTAAAACTGCATGCTTTAAAGCAATTAATCTCATATTCACAAATATATCTGGAAAGCTGTTTTTCTTTTGACCCAGGGAGCTTTATGGATAAAAACCATTTGTCAAGGACCACTGCCTCTCATATAAAGCAATTCTCCAGTGTGAAAGGACAACCCTTTGCTGTAAGGCATAAAGTGTAAGGAATACAAACAGGCTAGAATCTAGAGGATGAAATAAGTATATTTTCACTACTTGAAGAAAACATGCACTTTTCAAATCCAAAGGAGTATGTAAAGATAAATTCTGAGCAAAGCCATGATTCTTTAAACGAGGTGTGACTTTTGTTTGCATACCTGACCCTTGCCCTTAACCTCAGTTCAACTGAAGACTGTACTTGCGAATGTTCAATTTGCTCTTAAGTCTTTAATATTACCTGTTCTAAAGCACGAACATTAGGTATAGCAGCTGTGGTGGTGACATGATCTCAGCTGTATAACATTTTTAATATTTCATTGTATACTAAGGGATGGAAAGAAACTTCACATGAATACATTTCTGTGCAGCGTGACCCTAAGAGTTGCTTATGGTCTTTTATTTATATTTACACCCTGTTTTGACCAGATAAATATGTGTTTGTCCTACTGGAACTTAAAAAAAAGCTTACTGATGGTCTAATGTTCTGGATTAGGCTTAAAGAAATAAAGAGAAAACTAGAAAATATGCCTTTTTAACTAATATGTTAAATGTGAGTTTGCGTTAGATTTTGTGGCTTCCTCCAAGATTATAATTTTATAATACAGCTTGTTTTCTTAGAGCATGAAGTTTGTGAAAGTTAAAATAGTTAAAGGGTGAAACCTGCTAAGCTAATGGATTTTGTTATGACCAGGTGAAGAAGGGGAATCAGTTCCCCTTTTGTAAACCCTCTGTGTCATTTGCAGTAAATAGTTTTACTTCATTTTTAGCACACAGCTATCAAACTGCAATTAAAACTTAGTGAACAAGATCAAAATAAAGGAGCCAATTCCAAAGTTTTCTTGAGTGAAAGAAAGAAGAATCTTATACTTACTAATCCTGAGTAAAACTAATAAAACTCAACATCAAGCAAACACACAACATAAGTAATAAGCTTGAAAGGTGAGAGCGCATTTAGAATAAACAGGAATATAAGAATAGATGTAATTTAAGGTTTTAACAGGCTTGGAGTTGTGAAAGTGAAACCTGACCCCATGGCTGTTTATTTGTTATCTTGTTTCCTCTGAGGTAGCGAAATTTATAAAATGTTGGAGTTTTCAGTGAATGGTAGTTTTTCTGTGTTATATTTTCTCTGTGTTATTTTTTCAGAGGTGATAAGGAATAGGAAGAGAAAGAGAGCAAGTCTTCCTGGTTTCATTCTCCCTCTGGTTTACCAAGCAAGCTTCTGAAATATGTTTCATTTGTATATTCCCACGTCTTGCTAAATTGTTTTTTTCAAGCTGGCAACTCTTCATCTCCTAATATGTTTGAGGGGTGGCACAATGGTTAGCATTGCTGCCTCACTGCTCCAGAAATCCAGGTTCAATTCTAACCTCAGACTATCTTCTTATGTGGAGTTTGCATGTTCTCCCCATGTCTGCATGGGTTTCCGCCGCATGTTCCTGTCGCCTCCTGTAGTGCATAGATGTGCAGGTTATGTGATGCTGAGTCAGTCATCTAGTTTCACTGTCTTTGTAAGAAATCCTAACCTCAAAGCAGCTAGTTTAGTGCATTCAATATGGGTTGGATTTGTCTCAATCTTGTAACAAACATTATAAATCAATATTTGACCTTTTTTACAATCAGTTTAGTTCAGAAAGGTCTCAGGTCTTAAAATCAGGTGATAAAAGTTCACTATCCGAGCTTTGCAAGTCTAGCCACAGCGTACTTGTTATTGTATCCTAGCACTCAAAGACCAACAGAGAATGACACATGGAGAAAGATGAAAGAATAACAAATATGGATAAAGTTTAAATGGGGAATAAATTGTTCTATTGATGTTTTGAATTCAGAATTACAAAGAGTCATGGAGTCACAGAGTCCTACAGCATAGAAACAGACCCTTTCACCCAAACTGGTCCATGCCAACCAAAATGTCCATCTACGCTAACCCCATTTTGCTACACTTGGCCCGGATTCTTCTAATCTTTTCCAATCCATCATCAACATGTTTACAGACCTAGTCTGAATGTAATTTTTGTCCCTTGTTGAAAAGCCTGATAGTTGTGTTATCGGATACCACTGTACAAACGATGAATTTGTAAGTTTTCTGTGCATTATAATAGCATTGATGCTCACCCATTTAAATGGACAAATGTCCCTGCTAAAGTAGGAGAGTAAGAAATGCATGAAGTGTCTATTTGCTAATATCCCACATCATTATTTCTGGACTTACAAATTTTATGGAACTCATTTGCAGGGAATTGTAGTTTCCATTTCTGCTCTTGAGGTGAGCAATAATTCGCATGAGAGTTTGTCACTTCTGAGTGACTCTATCACATTGTTACTTGTTATTACTCTGTGTCTTTAACATCTTCGTCACCTGCCTCCATCATTTAAAGGTAAGAACACAGGTAAGCCTTTCTTTTCTGTCAGAACTGAATAACATTAAAAGTGAGTCACTTAATCCAATCAACAGAATTCAACTGTGCCACAATTTGAATTTAATTTCTTTAAATCATTAGTGAAGGGATCAGATATGAGAGATTATTTCATTTTGTTGCACTCAGAGAGTTGGGATTTAAGAATGAGACATTGCAATTTGAACCTTAATTCAGTGTTACATTGTGTACCTGGCAGGTAACCCAAAATGCAAATTTAAAACATGTTTAATAATCCTAGCTTCCAATAAGCTCACCTGATCTATGCAATACCTAGTTCATACTTCAGTAAATTAATAAGTTCCCTCTTGGTGGTACTGAAACGTTCAGAGCAGAGAGTAATTAAGTTGATATAGAGTCTATGCTTAGCAGCTCTCATTGAGGCAGCTAAACAGATGTATCTTTAGTCTTTAGCTAATGAGAGGGAAAAATCAAGCAGGTTAGTCACCTACTGTGTACTCATGACACAAAGAATAACCACTTGGGTGAGGTACCAGAGACTGAGGTCCATGTAATAAAGCAGATAAAAGGAAAAAAGGAGTGAAATAATGATTTTTTTTTAGTTATATAATAAATATCTTTCAACCTTCATGTCATCTCAAAATTTCCTTCACTGTTGTCGAGATTGATATAGTGTAGACATAAGAATACAAAATGTCCATTAAGTAAACAAGTACTCTATGGGTGTCCATGTTTTCTAATTGAAATTGCATATTCTTAGCTCAATGCCTATCACAACCATTTAATATGATCTCTATGATGTTCTCCATGAACACTTTGCCATATCAAATCCTATGCTGTAAACAGACTTGTTAAAATATCTCCATAGCAACTGAGAATTAAACTGGAAAGCTGTTTCCAAAAAGAAAATATGACATTTCAGCTTTAACATGCATATTACTGCAGCAGATTATATGATGCGCCACACCACGGCTCGAGTGCTGACCTCCTACACAAGATAAAGGGTTGTTATCAAATCACAGTTTAAACCTCTTGAATTAATCAGTAGATTATAATACAAATGGATAATCCTGGACAGAACCTTACTGGGATCAAATTAAGCCAAGCAAAACAATCATGACAGAAAATTAAATTGGTTGTAACAAAATGTCTCCACTAGTTACCATAATGCACAACGTGATTTAAGTATCAGAACATTTAACTAGAAATATGAGTGTAAGGAAAATCACAGATTTATGGCTCAAGAACAGAATTAAAATTCTTAACATGGACCAAACAAAAAGTGTTAAGCTTTGTATATGCAAATTCCTTGAAAAGACCGCAAATTAACATTTGAGAATAACACTGCTTGCAGAATAAATTAAAGGCTGTGAGAAACTGGCTGTAGTTATCTTTAACATGACATTATTTCCCCTTATAGAAAGCAATATTAGGTTGGCATCACCTTTAATATCTTGCGTAGGCTGAGCAGACGTTAGCATAGGAGTGCCACCTACAGGATTTTCTTATCTTCAAATTAAGCTATGATGGAAAAGATTTTTTTTAAAGTAATTTCTCACAGACTTGGTAAGAATAATACTATGAAATATTATATGAAATACATAGTTAGAGTTTAAATAATTTCCTTCTGGTGCTATGGAGATAATTAAAACTGTGAGAAGCAAGGTGCAGAAAAGTCATAAAAAGACAGTTAAAATGCATAAGATTACTTACAGTCATATTGCAGTCAATATGAAGTTGAAGTAATGTGAAATTATTTCTTCAGATGTTCCCACACAGCCTACTTAATTTTCTGTGCCAAACGTAATTATTTCTCATTGTTTCAGGCAATATCAATTTCCAATAAAACCTCCAGCTACCTCTTGCTAAACTTCAATAAAACCATCTGCTTTGATTTGTTTCTTGCAGTCTGTAGCGTTCTATGTATATTCTCCAATTCTTTGTGTTGAAGATATAACTAGGCTAAACTTGTAGATTATGTAATTTTGTACAAAAGTATGTTTGTAAGACCTGCAGGATGACAAACAGCATCAAGATTCACGAAGGTTTAAATGTTCTTCTGAATCAAGGGTAGGTCTATCTCCAGTTTATAATAGTGAAATTCAGTGATGGTGCTTTTATAATGTTGCTGCTCTTGCCCTTCTTGTACTGGTAGTGTCCCTGCAGGGTAGTTGCCACTGAAAATTGATAACTTGGCTACTTATTCTCATTTCTGTTTGTGTGATCTTGCTTTGTGCCTTTTGGCAGTCATAATTCCTTACAAATGCAACAGTGACTATATTATCTCTG